>NC_137795.1:97366720-97626942 GCF_963383645.1 Muscardinus avellanarius
CTTCAAACACGGAGAGCAGCTGGAGATGATCTGATGGATAAAAAGAGTTAAAATAGCAATATTTGAGGGGTTTACTTAGCGCCCTGGCACCTGCTGCATGGCGACGTATAAATGTTCCAAGAGACCCAGGGAACCGGAGAGGAGGCTTGCGCCACACCTCCTACATCTCAGAGGAGGCACAAGCCACTCCCAGGCCAGGGCCACCTGAGCAGCCCCCAGCAAGGTCACTGGTTGACACTTCCCCACGGGGCCTGGACACTGCGCAGGTCAGGATGACAGGACTAAACCCTAGGGTGGTCAGCGATCAGGGCCAATTCTCTGCCATCAGCACCTTACAGAGAGGTCTCAAGGCCACTGTAGGAGGGATGTGAGAACTTAAGCACCTTTTCTGGTCTTCAGAATGCCAACTGTGCTCATGGCCTTCTGTGCCATGACAAAATACCTGTGATCACTTAGAAGGAAAAAGATTTACTTTGGCTTAAGTTTTCAGTCTATGGCCACTTGCCCCTCTTTTTTTTTTGTTTTGTAGCACTGGGGATTGAACCCAGGGACATTATACCTCTGAGCTATACCCTCAGCCCTTTTACTTTTTGTTTTGTTTTGTTTTGAAACAGGATCTCGCTAGGTTGTTAAGAATCTCTCTAGATTGCTGAAGCTGTCCAACCTGAGAGCCTCCTGTCTCAGCCTCCCAAGTGCTAAGGCTACAGGCATGTGCCACCATGCATGGCTGCTCTGTCATTTTGGGGAATATGGCAAGGCCATGTTGTAGCAGAAATACGTGACAGGGGAAACTGCTCACCTCATGGTAGCCAGGAGGCAGCTCTGAGAGAGAACTAGAGGAAAGGGCCAGGGTTCTAGTATCCACTCTCAGGGCACGCCCCAATGACCTAACTTCCTTCCGCCAGGCCCCACCTCCTAAAGGCTCCACTATTTCCCAGCAGCATCCATGGCTGGTGACTAAGCCTTCAGCATAAGAGCCTTTGGAGGACATGTAAGATCCAAGCCATAGCACCAACCCATTCAAACAAATTTTAAAAATGTGAATAATACAGCAGACTTAGAAAACAAACAAACAAACAAAAAAAACAAAAACTGTAAACTCCAAAGGGTAGGAATTGACTTAGTAATGAAGGCTGTAGAATCCCAATTTGGAAAAGATTGCAGAAACAGCCTTGATACTTTGCCGCTCCTCCCAGAAAGCAGTGGCATCTACTTCTCTGCTCTTCGATTCTGGGGTGGCCTTTTGAGTTGCTCTGGCCAACAGGACATGGTGGGAACTGTACTGTCCGAGTTCTGAAATGAGACCTCAACGGTCCTTGGCATTTCCAGTCTTTTCCTAGGGAGGCTATGCTGCATCTGAGCAAGCCAAGGCCAATCTGTTGGATGAGAGGCTGAAGGTCCAACCTTCCACCACTCACTCCCTCCCTCCTTCCCCCTAACTGAGCCTCTGCCACCCTTTAGAGCTGACCTGACTTCTCGCCAGCAGCTGACCACAGAGGCACTGGAGGGACCAGCAGAGGAACTGTCTACCTGAGTCCAGTCCAAGTTGCTGGTCCACAGGACTGTGAGCTAAATCACTGCTGTTATTTTAAGCCACTAAAAGTTGTATCAGGGTTTGTTATGCAGAAAAGAAAAGAAAAAGTCATACAACTCTGTCAAAACTTTTTGGAAGAAAGAGATATTCCAATGGCATTCAACTCCTTGAAGACTGGGAGCCAGACCAATGATGTCTCAAATATTCTACACACCGGGGGTGATAGAAATCGAACTCAACGAGACCAAATGAAATGATCCCAGGTACACAGCATCCTTTGTCATGCCATGAGGAAAGTAGGTGCACTCTGGGAAACATTTAATCATTTTAGGACTGGTGTGCCAGTATAAAAGAAAACTGCTGGATAAAGCACTCGTCTCAGTAACTTTTGAGCTCCACTCTCTATATTTCTCAGAGGTCTATTTGCCACATTCTTTTTTCCTGGTTTTTATAGTTCTCATTACTTCCATCACCACAATAACCCTCCCACAAAACAACAGTAACAGCAGTAACTTCCCATTCTTGAGGCATTTTACTGGGTGTTTTTAACATGTAGTAAAATTATAGTTCAAATTATATTGTGAATTCTCACAACTACCCCCTCTTAAATAAATATAACTGACCCATTTTATGGAACACTAAACCGAGATTCACAGCAGTGAAATATCTTACCAAGGTCATGTGGTTTGAATGCACTGGGGCAAGAATTTACACGGCCATCTGTCTGGTTACGCCGTTCATGAAATTTCCATTATGTAACACCGCCTCTGCGGAATAGTAAGTGCTGAGCTCATAACATAGACTTTTCATGAGAATGCAAGCTGAAAATACAGTGTCTATAAATAAATACATAAATAAGCACACATATGCATGTGTATACATGCACATGCACACGCATGCACACGTATCAGGATAGAAAGGGAACAAAAGAGTGAAGGAGGTAACTATAAACTGAGATTCTGCCAAAAGTGTTGGAACTTTATTGACTTTGGTAAAAGTCTTTCCAAGATTTTGCAAGAGAGAGAGGGAAAGAGAACTTGGAATATATAATAGCTAGGCTTAGAGACGTGTTAGCCTGGAAGTATCTAATAATGACTTCATTGGATCAATCACCTCTGGTACACACCTAAAGTGCACACCTACAAAGGACTCAGGAGAAGAACCACAGGGATTAAACTGATCAAGTGTGCATATATGTGGACCATTTTGGCCAAAGGCAACCTGTACTAAAGCATGTGTTTTCTTCTTTTAGATGAATGAATATATTATTTATGACTATCAATTATTTTAAACTTAAAAGTAGATTACACTTTTTACTCAAAAAGAAAGATGGCCCTAGAAAGTAAACCTATTGTTTAGTAAGAAACCCAACTTTTTTGTTTTGATACTAGAGCTTGAATCCAGAGGCATTCTACTGCCAAGCTATGCCCAGTCCTTCTTCTTTTTTCAATATTTTTTCTTCCTTCTTTCCTTCCTTCCTTCCTTCCTGTGTGTAAACTAGGGATTGAATCCAGGGGCATTCTGCCTCTGAGCTATATAACCATCCCCCGCCCCCGGCCCTTTTTATTTTATTTTATTTTTTTTAATTTTTAAAACAGGGTTTCACTATGTTGCTGAAGTTGTCCTTTAACCTATCATCCTCTTGTCTCACCCTCCCAGTTACTGGGATAAGAGGTGGGCACCACCCTGCTGGGCTCAGTATTTTTAATTAAGAGTTTATGTTCTTCATTAAACTCACTTCCTCCAAATTATAAAACGGAAGAGAGAGGTAAGAATCTTTTAAATCTTTCATTTGTCCCCAATTTTCTCCATTTAAATCAGTTCACTGAGTGTCCTTGAGATGGGGCCAGCACATAATTATGTAGCAGTGTGGGGGAAAGTACGTCAATCCTTCAAATTAAAACTGGAAATCCACGTGGTGGGGATCAGCCCCCATCGCAGCCCAAGCACAGGCTGAGTCAGACCCCGTGCACCTGGGCCAGCTGTTGCTCCCCACGCTGGGGGGCAGGACCCAGAAGAGGGTTGGCCTTTGCGCCAGCCTGGCCCGCCCTCGGGAAGCCCCTGCTGCCCACCCTCGCTGTAACAGCACACACTCACCCCTCTGTGGGTCTGGTCTCAAGGCGTCAAGTCTTGCTGTCACTCGTGGAGCACCCCCCCCATCCCCACCCACCTCCACAGCATGCCGGCCAGGTGTCTCACTGATCCGATGGCCCCGGCCCTCCTCACAGCCTACTGCTCAGTGTCTACGTGGCTGACCTTTCCCTGTGCTGACCCATGGGGTTCTCAGGAACCACACTGCTCCCCTGTGACTCCATAAGCCCAGCGTCCCTCAACTCCAGCCCTCTGTCCTAGCCCTCTCCTCTGCTGCCCATCCAAAGTCAGAGGAATCGGTGAATGTCATAGCAAAAGGGACCTTGAAGGTTTATAAAATTCAAAATCAGAAACACTAGCCAGGTGCGGTGGCCCATGCCAACAATCCCTGCTATTCAGGAGGCTGAGGCAGGAGGATCTACAAGTTCAAGAGAAACTTAGTAAGGCCCTGTCTCAAAATAAAACAAACAAATAAAAAAAACCCCACAGGGACACTAAACTCCTTGCGTAGCTTAGATCACTGTTGGGCAGCTTGGACTATGACACCATCATCCCGAGGACCTAGGAGCTGTCCTCCATCGCTCCTGGAACTGACTTGTGTCTGACTCTGAGACTATTACCTTCTATATTTGAACAGCATCATAAAGGGCTCTGAATCATAAAGGGCTTCTTCACAGACCTTGTCCCTCCTCTAACCCCAATCCTGACTCTGACTAGGATAAACATCTGGCTTCCAGGCCCTCCCGCCTTGGGATTTCTGGCCTGGGTCTTCCGATCCCCACCTTCCCACATCACCTTAGTAAATGCGCATCCCACCTGCCCCTGCCTTCTCTCACCCATCCAGATTGACTGTTCTGCCTAAGATTAACCACCTCCCGAGAGATTGCATATTTTAGTGTTTGTTTTTCCTGCTCCCTGCCAGCTCCATGGGACCCGGACCTATAATCCCAGCTATAATCCCAGCACCCAGAATACAGTACCTGGCACAAAACAGGTGCTGTGTAAATATTTACTCAATAAATGAATCCCTGCCTGCTTTCGCCCTCACACACGCACCCCGTCACTCACGTCTATGTTTGCTTTCCTTACACTGGCCAGCGTATCTAGGTTTCCTAAATAGCAAGGTGATTTTGAGTATGAACTCCAACATCTGGGCAACGCCTCTCAGCTTCTGATCCCCTGGCTCTTCATAAAGATGTCCCCTTCTTTTCTTAACTTGCTCATAATGGCTCCTTGCTTCTTTTCTCTTCTTGATCCCAAGTCTACTAAGTCTTGATAAATATATGATTTATGTCTTCCTTGGATTTTCTGGTAAGGAAGACAGGCTCTCTAAAGCACCCCTTGCCTGCAGCTCTAAGCTGAAGTCTACATTCTCACCCACCTCACAAATCCGTGCTACCCCTTAGTGTTACTGTCTTGCTACTCACAAAGGGCCTTTTACGGTAGGCTCTATGCATTTTCCAGGTATTCATGTCAAGTTTCTCACTTTTCAAAATTCATACTGTATTCAGTCTTTAGGCACCCTCCCCCAGCCTTGACTTTGCTACATTCTGCACTGGTTAAAAAACAGTCCATGTTACTTACTAAAATAAATGTCAATTCTCCCATCTTCTGGAATACTCTTTTGAATTCTAATCTTAAGAGAAATCTCTCTCGTCAATCTCCAGCATCATTACCATTCCCACCCGTGTCTCTTTTTTATTGTCCATGGTTTTTTAGAGATTGATTTAAATTTCCTTCTAACTTCATCCTTCATGAACCACATTTATATAAGAATCTCTGATCATGGAGCTTAACTAATTTCTCCTCTGGCCCTCTTCAAATCTTCCTCTCTATATTGCTGACACAGGGCTAATGATGTCCAGGTGTTACTCAATTTATTTTATACCTCAAACAAAAATAATCATTATCCTCTTTGTTTTAGTGTTTCGTTTTTAACTTTACTTTGTTTAGTGTTTAGAACAATGTTTGGCATTGTTCTAAAAAGAAAAAAATGAAGAGTGGACAATACCAAAATAAGAATTCAAGACAATCTGTATTTAGCAGAAATAAATCTGTAGAAGGTCTAAACAGTTGCTCTTATCCCTTAAATTTGCCATGTTAAACCCTCACATAATCCACTGTCTCTGGCTCCCAGAACACTCATCACTACAACATCAGTCATGTACTTTGGCAGGGGAATGTTTTCCTAGTGTGCACTCAGCACAGATGCTGAAGCACCTCGGGCCACTGACTCATCACATGCAAGAAGGTTAAGCCATCCAGAGAAACCAGGTCATTTGGGTAAAAGCTATCTTTGCATCTCTTCTACCCCATGAGGAGTGGGAAGAGGAGAGTAGGTGCCAAATAAAAGAAAGTCAGCTGTTGAATTATCTGGGCATGCTGCTTCCAGATTCTTCAAATTCTATTTTTTCCCTTTCAGATTACAGAGTCATAAACCGCTAGTGGCTGTTTCAGTCAGCATCCTCATTGCTGTTATTCAAAACAACTGACCACCACAACTTAGAGGAAGAAAGATTAATTTGCTCACAGTTCTGGAGATTTCAGGGGTTCCGTCTATGTCAGGCTGGGTTATATTAATGGAACTCAGAACATGGTAATGGGAGGCAGAAAAAGGGAAATAACAAGTCCTCTACTCTCACAGCAAGGAGACCAGAAGCAAAAGAGTACAAATGAGGAAACTTAAAGAAGCATAGTCCCTAAGGCCACATCCTCAGCAACATTCCCTCTAGCCACACTCCATCTACATTACCATCCAATAAATCCATTACAGTGAGTTTATCCACTGATATAATTACAACCCTTATGACTTAATGATATCAGCTTTGGATATTAATACATGAGCTCTTCAGGGGATAATCTGTATCTAACTATAACAGACTACAATATAGTTTTATTATAAAAATTATCCTGTGGGAAAATGAGATAAATAGGAAAAGTGCCCCCATGATAACTCTCTAAATGCAAACTACCAAACCTCCAAATTAGGATGAGATCCAGAGAAACAAAAGTGAATCAGACCCCACAACTCTGGCCAGATAACTCCTGAGATAACTGACAACTTTCTAGAAAATAGAAATTTAATATACATTCCTTCATCATTCAAAACAAAATTGGCTGGGGATGTAGCTCAGAGGTAGAATACCTCTGAGTTCAAGATAGATAGATAAATAGAGCGAGCTGGGTGTGGTGATACATGCCTGTAATCCTAGAATTTAGAATTTGGGAGGTTGAGACAGGAGAATTGCAAGTTTACAACCAGCCTCAGCAACATAGAGAGGCCCTGCTCAACTGAGTGAGACCTTGTTTCGAAATAAAAAGTAAAATAGGGCTGAGGGTGTAGCTTAGAGCTAGAATGCCCCTGGATTCAATCCCCAGTACCAAAAAAACAGAAACAAAAAAACAGTTAAGAGAACCCAGAGTGATTAGGCTGACGCTATTGTCCTTCTGGGATATTTCCTTATACTACATTACAGAGAACCCTGATCTCAGAAAGCGAATCATTTAAGCAATCTGGAAAAAGTGGTGTGGCTTGTTCATGAGCAAGGAGTCAGAACAAGAAAGCCTTGGGTTCCCAGTTAAATACCGCAACTATCTGCAAAGCTTTGGACAAACCACAAACTCTCATCCATTGTACAGTGAATCAACAAGGGTGATTTCCACTTAAAATCTCACTACACTTAAAATGATTTAATTCCATATCTAAGGAGGAGCAAGATAAAATGCCGTTATTTATGTCAAAACAGGTAACAGAAAGGCATATCCAGTGAACCTAGCCTCCTAATCTGGTGTGGGAGTTCTTAAATTTTAGGATGTATCAGAATCACTTGGAGAGTTTATTAAAACATGAATGCTGTGTATTTCCCCTAGAGTTTCTAATTCAGAAAGCCCGTAGTGGCGCCCAGAAATATGCCTTTCTAACAATCCTCTTGCTGCTGCTGACCCATGGAGCACGTGTGAAGAACAACTGGTTTCCAAGGAAGGAAACTAATGTCCACTGACGGGATCAGAGACTTAGGAAGGAAGGATTGGGAGGGGCACCAAGAGAGGAAGCAAGGATGATACAGACCAAAGAAAAGAGGTGCAAATGTGAACAGCCAGAAAGTGAGAAAACACAGGCTAGTCACATCTTAAGTTATATCCTAATGCATATTACCATATCACTTATAAAATATACTATGTTATTTTTATGATAAATCCTGCTCAAATACCTTAAAATGGGTCCTAATAAGTTTGGTTGATAAGCAATACTCTTCCAAGAATATGGTAAAAGCAAAAGGAAATTTGGTCAACGAAGAAAACTGGAAATATGATGGCATGCTAGTGTTCAAGGAAAAAGAAAGGGCTCCATCCTTGGTGTTGCTGGAAACTTAAGAAGCCTGTGTTGAGGAGGGGAAATAAACAGAAAATACACCAAGGGAGGTGTGATGTACATTTGCATTCCTTTGAATCTCACTGTGTTGTATAATTACATTGCACAGATAAGAATGTAAAAATAAACTAAGAAATAAATTAAAAATCTCAAAACGAAACAAAAACGGAAGCCTAGTTCACATTAAAGAGGGAAAGCTTAGAAAAAGTAAATCTTGCCGGGCGTGGTGGCGCACGCTTGTAATCCCCGCGCTTGGGAGGCGGAGACAGGAGGATCGCGCAGGTTCGAAGCCAGATGTGCTTGCTTAAGAGACCCTGTTTCCAAATAGAAATATAAAAAATAGGTGTCTGGGAGGGTAGCCCAGAAGTAGGGTTCCAGGAACCCAAGTGCCACCAAAAAAAAAAAAGGAAAGAAAGAAAGAAAGAAAGAAAGAAAGAAAGAAAGAAAGAAAGAAAGAAAGAAAGAAAGAAAAGAAAAAGTGAATCTTTGGGAGAAAAGGGAGCGAAGCCTCACTTTGGGCTAAAGTCAAATTTGGAGATTTGATAGCAGCAACATATTGTTTTAGCTTGGATCTGGAATGCCTCCCACAGGCCCTCAAGTTCAAAGCCTGATCCCCATGCAGCAAGATTCAGAGGTGGGGCTTTTAGGCAATGATTGGCTCCTCACCAGTGGATTAACCCAGATTAATCCATTAATAGCCAAGTAAACCAATAGGAGGTGGGCACCAGCTGGAGGAAGCAGGTCACTGGGCGCACGTCTTCAAAGAGTTCGTTTTCTCCCCAGCCTCCCTCTCCCTCTGGCATGTGAGGACACAGATTAAAAGCAGCCCTCTGCAAGCCAGGAACCCGACCAGCATGGTCTCTGGACCTCAGACTTTCAGGCTCCAGAGCTGAGCAGACTTAGGTGATCTAGACCATGTTATGTTGTCATGGCGACCTGAGCAGCCTGAGACAGAGGCCTGTGAGTTAGATCAACACAGCAGTTTGCACTCTGAGTTCTTAATCCAGGTATGATTGTCTGCCTAGTGACAAATGTCCTATCTTCAGGTGAATGCAGGAAGAAGAGCACCTCGGGGGTGTGACACGGCCATTAGGCCACCAGTAGAGCTGAAAGGGGACTGCAAGTGGCTTCTTGTGGGCCCCAGCCCTCTCTCACAGCTGCTCCCTCACCCCAGTTCCTCCACAGTGCGAACTCCAAACCCTGAGGCCCAGCAGCCAGTGGCCCCTGCTGTGCACTTGAACCCGATGGGGCGGTAGGTTCTGGCTCTTGGGTTTTCTCTCAGATGCCAAGCCCCAAGCCTTGTAATAGTTTTGCCTCCGCTTCTGATTCCTGGAAACTGCCTTACAAGTTTCCCTCCCAGTAACAGGAGGCCTCCCCCAAACTCCATCTCACCAATCAGGCTCACGTTGGCCATGGCGTGCGCTGCCCACCATGACCTACGCAGGACTCCCCCACTGCGAGGCTCCACCCACTGCTGGGGCAAATACCCAACAGGGGCTGTCTACTACTGCCAATGACATGCCGGGATCTTGGCTTTAATAGGCATTACTAAAGCCTCAACACAACGCTGTGACCCAAGGCTGTAACTCTTGCCATTTGAGTGAAGAACACGAGACTTGGAGAGTTAAACAGCTCTCCCAAGGCTGGTTGGCAAAATTTTGCCATTTTAACAGCTTGCCTGGTTTTAAAGTCCCTTTTTTGGGGGGGGGGGGCTGGGGCATTTTACCAGCTACACCCCAGCCCTTTTTCTTATTATTATTGTTTTAATTAAAATAGGATCTTGCTAAGTGACTGAGACTGGCCTCAAATTTGCAATCCTCTTCTTTCAGCCTCCCAAGGAGTGGGATTACAGGCATGTACCAGCTTAAAGTCCGTATTTTTTTCCAGTCCACCACAGCACCACTTTTACCCCATCTTGGCCCATTCCATGTCCCTCCATTGCTAATGTCTCCCTGGGCCAGCGCGTCTACTCTCACAAGGACTCAGCCTCGAGGGTGCCAGGCTGGCCGAGTCTTGTCTAACAGGTCTACACCTAGATCAGTCCCCATCACTGATTTCGGTCCCAACCTACATATGGATCCAGTCCGGTGACTCCCACTGCTCCTCCATCAATTTCTAAGCTGTAGCACACAACCAGCACATAGAAATACATAAATCACACAGAAGTCTGGTGTTTGTTTGGGGGATTAAAGAAAAAGAGGAAGAAAAGAGAGAGCCAGAAGAAAGAAAATGGGGAAGGAAAAAGACAAAGGAAGAAAAAGAAAATGGCCAGGAAAAAAGCAAAGCAGAAGAGGAAGAGGAGGAGGAGGTAGAGGAGGAGATTTTGCTGCTGCTGCTGCTGCTAATGATGGTGTCCAGTACAGCAGCAGGTGTCAAGGAGAGACCTGTGGGGCTGCTGAGTTGGGAGTAACAGAGACCCACAGTCTAGAACCGTAGCAAGATCCCTGGTCTTAGAGAAAGAAACTGTTACTAGCCTAAGAAACAATGGGTGATAACAAGATTATACAACATAATATAATGTTTGATCTCTAGATATCAGAGCAAAAAATAGTTATAAAAGACATCTGGGGACAATTAGAGCAATTGGAACATGGACACATTAGGTAATAATGCATCAATGGGCTGGGTGTGGCGGCACACGCGTGTAAGGCCTGCATTCAGGAGGCTGAGACCAGAGGAGCACAGTTCGCGGCCAGCCTCAGCTACTTGGCAAGGCCCTTTGCAACTCAGTGAGATACTGTTTTAAAAACTAAAAAGACGAAAAAATAGGGCTGGGGGTGTAGCTTGTAGGTACAATGACCCTGGGTTCCATCCCCAGCAAAGCTAATAATAATAATAATAATAATAATAATAATAATAATAATGCAATGTGAAAATGTTCTGAGCATTATAACTTTTACTGGGGTTCTTTGGGAGAATGTGTTTGTTCTTCAAAGGTGCCTGCTGAAGTATTTTTAGAGGTAAAAATATCACATATGTCAACAACCTTTCAAAAGGTGATTTTAAAAAAAAGAGAACTTGAGATGTACACACATGCAGAGCTAATATGATCACATGTGTGTTGTGTGTTACTGAGGAGTAAACCCAGGGATTTTCTACTTCCAAGCTACATCCCCAGCCCTTTTTGTTGTTGTTGTTGTTTTTTTGGGTGGGGTCTCACTAAGTTGATGAGGCTGGTCTCGAATCTGTGATCCTTCTGTCTCAGACTCCTAAATACTGGGATTACAGTTGTGTGCCACCATGCGTGGCTATATGATAAAATATTAGCAATTGGTGAACTTAGTTAAAAAACATCTGTCTTAATTCTACTATTTTTATGACTTTTCTCAGGATTGAAACTATCAAAATAAAGTCTTAGAAAGAAATTGCAAATGAGCCCCCACTCCGATTGGGCAAGATTTCCGGGGCCAAGGGGATTTTCACTGGCCTAATAAGTTCCTTATTACTGACCCAGAAAAACTGCTATGGGGTTGGGGGACAGAAGCTCATCCAGCTGTGGATTTAGACTGTCTGGCTAAGATAGTATCTAAAGGGCAAGTTACTTATCTGCCCCAAGCCTAAGCCTCCCCATCTGTAAAATGGGACCAAAAATGGAATCTAACTCAAAGGGTTGATTGTGAGAGTTAAGATAATTCCCAAAAGTTATTATATATTAATAACAGGAGAATTAACAGAATATATAACAGAATCCCTACTTAAATTGCTTATTAGAATCCTACAGAATAAGACAGCTATTTAGTTTTTAACAAAAGATAGAATTTAAAAACCAGCCGAGCATGGTGGCACACACTTATAATCCAGTACTTGGGAGGCTAAGACAGGAAGGTCGCAGGTTTGTGACCCACCTCAGCTACTTAGTGAGGCCCTCTGTAACTTAGTGAGACTCTGTTTCAAAATAAAGAATAAAAAAAATAGGGCTGGGGGTGTATGTAGCTCAGCGGTAGAATGGCCCTGGGTTCTATCCCCAGTTCAGTCAAAAAAAAAAAAAAAAATTATTTTTCTCAGCCAGGTGTGGTGACACACGCCAGTCATCTCAGTATTTGGTTGGGAAGCTAAACTAAAAGAATTGCAGGTTCAAGACCAGCCTCAGCAACTTAGTGAGACCCTCAGCAACCTATCAAGAACCTATTTCAAAATAAAAAAATAAAATAAGGCTAGGGGTATAGCTTGTAGGTAAAATGCCCCTGGGTTCAACCCCAAAAAACAACGACAAAAATTTTTTTTCTTTTTCTTTCTTCCCCTTTAATAAAACACAGTGAAGCAATCAGAAAAAAATTAGCACAAGCCAAAAAAAAAAAAAAAAAACAGACAGAAACTGGAATCAATCCATACATTACGTATGTTAATGGGAGAACAGGGTGCTGCTTCTCCATCAAACAAAGTTTCTTATAAGCTCTGTTTCTAAACTTTCCGTTCAGGGCAAAGCACTTGTAATGAGAAAAAGAAAAGAAAAGAAAAGAAAAAAAAAAAACCAGCAGCTGCAGGGAAGAAAAATGAGTCTCCCTCTGTAGCAGGACAGCCATGGAAGAAGGGCCAGGGACCAGGTAGGAAACCTAGGTCTTCAAAACAGATCCCCTGCCTTGGGCCGGAGATGCTGACGCCAAGGCTCTGGAGGGCCGGCTTCTGTCCTCCCCAAATGAGTGCCTGCAGGACCAGCCCAGACGGAGCACATTCCACAGGGCTGGAGGACGGGCCGGGGGCCAGCAGCCGTTAAACACCACTTTTGTATCCTTCAGCAAGAAAGAATGTCTGGAACCAACAGCATGCGCCTTGTTCTGAGAACGGCTCACTCCTCCAGCTCTTCCCTCCCCGGTATACAAGGACCCTCCCTTTACACCGTGGACACACGCCTAGCCCATCGGTCCATAGTAACCGCGTGCCTCTGTGTGAGCACTCAAGGATATCTGCACTTTCAAAGGCCTGGAGGAGCCGGGCGTGGCGGTGCACGCATGTAATCCCAGCACTTGTGAGGCTGAGACAGGAGGATCGCAGGTTCAAGGACAGCCTCAGCAAGTACTGAGACTCTCATCAACCTGGCGAGACCCTGTTTCAAAATAAAAATAAAAATAGGGCTGGGGTGTAGCTTGGAGGTAGGATGCCCCTGGGTTCGATCCCCAGCAGCACACACACACACACACACACACACACACACACACACACAGCCTTAAGGATAGCAAGCTTCCAACCCCAGGATAAATCTGGGTCCTAAATTAAGTTAGTGCAAATTCTGAGGGCTAGATTCAAGCGAAGACAAAATGATCAAATCTACGCAGAGCTTGAAGTTGTGCACTTAGTCTTGACGTCTCCGTTGCATTTAGAAAAACTGGGGAAGGTGTAGAAGTGGTTGCCTGGGACGGAGGGGAGCTGTGGCCCTGCAGAACTCACCGTCAGGGTGACAACACGCTGAACTCAGGAGCCTCCTCGTCAGCACCCCTCAGTTGTTTCCCCCCGCAAAGCGCCTCAGCCTAGCGTCAGACCTTAACCTTGGGCTTCTCCGGCAAGTCACAAAAGCCACAGAATGTTTCCAATACATATTCTGGCTCTTTTCCCTTTTCTAAACTTAGTCATTAAAATTTAAGCCAACCTATTTAAAAGAGGCAAAGATAGAAGATGACCTAAAATTATAATCATTAGATATGAGTTAAGAAATTACAAATCAAGCTGGGTGTGGTGGTGCACACTTGCAATCCCAGCTCCTGGGGATGCTGAGGCAGGAGGATTGCAAGTTTGAGGCTGACTCGGGTGACTTAGGGATATCCTATCTCAAAATAAAAAAGTAAAAAGGACTGGGGGTATAGCTCAGTGGTGCAGGGCCCCTGATTTGAAAGTAGAAAAGAAAGAAGGAAGGAAAAAAGGAAGAAAAGAAGGAAGGAAGGAAGGAAGGAAGGAAGGAAGGAAAGAAGGAAGGAAGGAAGGAAGGGGAATGAATATTACACATTCATTAAAAAGTAATGGGTAAGTATTAAAATAGAAAAATGTCATTGACTATAAAGAAACATGATACAATAGTTATATGAACATTATAAATTAAAATTATGTCCAAGAAATATTCATAGAAAAATGTCTTTGTACTAATGTAATAGAAATTAATAGCAGGTGAGGGGACAGGATGTTTTTGAAAGATGTGTTTTTATTTGCTTTTCCATTTTGCAATGAGGCTGAACTCTTTGGAAATAAACAATAATAACAGTGTTATGATGTCTTGATAAGAAAACTAAAAACAAGGAATCTAGAGTAAGGGTAGACTTCTTAGTTTGAATTCTACACATATTTAAGGGAACTAAATACTAAAGGTATCCATGCTGCTTTCAAATCAGGGGCCCTGCACCACTGAGCTATACCCCCAGTCCTTTTTACTTTTTTATTTTGAGATAAGATCTCCCTAAGTCACCCAAGTCAGCCTCAAACTTGCAATCCTCCTGCCTCAGCCTCCCCAGGAGCTGGGATTGCAAGTGTGCGCCACCACACCCAGCTTGATTTGTAATTTCTTAACTCATATCTAATTATTATAATTTTAGGTCATACTAAAGGAATCCATGCTGCTCGTAGATACTTACATTGTGGGTTGACACAAGGAGTGTTGTTGCTGTTGTTGTTGTTGTTGTTACTTTTAAGACTTATTTTATTGAGATGGAACTTAATGGAAAATGAAATCCACCCATTCTGATGAGCTCTGACGAATGCATACGTTTGTGTCACCACGAGCCACAGTGGGAACGGTCATTTCCAACGCTCCAAAAAGCTCAAGGGAGTGTTTTGGTTGGGCAGGCCGCCATATGGACAACCTGCTCACAGAGGCCTGGTGGATTTGGGGAATGTCCCCCAGTCTCCAACGTGGAGCAGAAGCTTTAGGACCTCTCTGAACATATTTAGATGACAAAAAACTTTTTCTTTCTCTATCTCCAAAACCCACACCAGGAAACTAAATAATTAAGCTAATATGAAAAACTGGAATGGCTTGAAATCCCCCCACTAATGAAGGACTTAGTCCTGGAGCTCCCTCTTCCAACTCATCTGCCTTGTACAGAGGATTTGGGTCCTAAAGAATCCACAAGCTCACAGCGAACCGATGAGCTTTCAAGAAATAGGCCCAGTACTGTGGCGAGCCATCCTCCAAGTTTCCTAGACGGCCCAGAGGCACCTGCCCTCTTTGAACAGTGGAGACGCATGCACCTTGGGAGCTGGAAGAAAGCATCCCTTTCTTAGAGCACGTTAGGGTCTGCCGGGCTCCTCGGAGGGAGTAGGCAGCAGAAGGTAACAGTTGTCCTGGAGTCAAGAGGGTACGAGCACAGGGCCATCCACACCAGGTAAGGGGGCAGGCTCGGGGACAGCCTGTGAGGTGTCTGAGACCCTCGTGCCTCAGGCCAGGCAGCCAACACATGAGAAGGCAGAGAGGGTTCCTAGCCATGGCTTTACAAGTGAATGTAAACCCTCCTTTTAAAATCTCACCTGCAGCTGTGCTACCAATCTCACTAACGCGTGGGGCAGTAGGAAGGGGAGCCGGGGGTGGGGAGGGAAACCCACCGAGGGTATCACGGTGGATCTCACTATACCGTATCATTACCAGGCACCGATGAAAGGATAAAAAAGAAAAAACTGCCTTCCCCGTGTCATTAATTATCTATAGAGCTTCTCATTAATGACTCCCCCATCTGTGCTCACAGCTAAATTCCTTTTGAGTTTTTGCCCCGGGTTAAATTCTCCAGAAGTTTACTGTGCGTGCTTTCAGGAGCTTTCCAGCAGTCTGCAGACATTTCATGAGCTGCCACCACAAGAGTAGCTCCAACCTGCAGACCACTCATCCCTGACTCTGCGGGACAAAGCAGGAGCCCACTGTGGGAGAGACAAGATGGCAGGAGGCGCCTATGGGGCCAGAAATGTCCACATCAGAAAATTAAAAGTGAAAGAACAAAGCCAAGCATCTGCTTTTAAAAAAATCAGTCTTCTTGCATTAAAAAAAAAAAACTTGAATAAAAATCTTTGTCCTTCCTACCTTTTCTTTTATTCAACACATATTTCGAAGAGCTGGGTACTAGGGTGCAATCGTGATAAAAATCAAAAAGATCCATGCTGTGTTGGAACTGTAACTAGAGAGAAGATGTCAATCGGATCATCAAAATAATGAGCCAGAAGTAGGGCAGTGAAAATAGGGACCCAGATCTCTAAGAAGAGAGGCTTGAGCTCAGCCTGAAGGATGAACGTAGGTTCACTGGGCAATGGGAAGAGGGGAGGAAGAGTGGTCCAGACCAGATTAGCATGTGCAAAGGCCCTGCAGCAGAAAGGAGTACATTTAAAGAGCTTTTAATAAGGAGAGGACTCTCCTGGATGGAGCACAGATTGCCAGGGAGGAGCTAGCTACAGAAGTGAAACAAGAGAGGGAGCTATGGACCTCACTAGGGACTGCGTTTTTATTATAATAGCAATATAAAGTTATTGATGGGGTTAGGGAATGACAATGCTTTCTTCAAATATGCATTTTGAAAATTTTCTAAATTTGTGAGGGGGGGAGAAGACAGAATATATATGAGGAGAGACATCAACAGGCTGGTCCAGTAATCCTGGTAAAAGATGGGGATAGGCACCGGGCGTGGTCGCTCAGGCTTGTAATCCCAGCATTCGGGAGGCTGAAACCTGAAGATCACGCACGGTTCATGGACAGCCTCAGCTACTTAGTGAGGCCCTCACAACTCAGTGAGACCCTGTTTCAAAAATAAAAAGACTAAAAATTAAGGCTGGGAGTATAGGTCGAAGGAACAATGCCCCTGGGTTCCATCCCAGTACTAAAAAAAAAAAAATGGGGATAGCTTGTTCATAATGAAATGGACCAAAGAGATATTAAAAAGTGGGTGAGTCAAGACACCTATAGAGGAGGGTCCACAGGACTGGGAGCAGATGGGGTATGACGTGTGAGAGAGAGGATAAAGTCACAGATGTGCTAGTGCGTGGCCTGCTCAAGTGGATGGACGACAGCACCGCTCATGGGGCTGAGAAGGTTTGGGGCATATCCTGGGAGGCAGAAACATCATAGCTGAGGGAACTCTGAGACGGCTCAGTGGATAGAAAAGCTGGCAACTGGATAATCAGGCCTCAGAGAGATGCAGGCTAAGGGCATCAGCGAGCTGCCCGGCATGGCACAGCGGGCATTGAAGCAACAGAAGCTGCCCATGCAAAGGTTACACAATGAGCCTCGATGACATTTTAGCATCGAGCCTCGAGATACTCAGGCCCTTCAGAAGTTGGTACAAATCAAAGGTGATAATGCTGACAAATGCGTGTTTTCTACACTGTAAAGTATTAAAATAAAAATCAGTTCCTATAAAAGCTGAAAGGGCTAGGAGGTTCCTCTTCCTGTCTATTTTATAGATGCACATGCTGCCAAAGTTACAGCCAGCCTGGAATCCCCGTAGTTGGGAGGCTGACACAGGATCGCAGGTTCGCGGGCAGTCTCAGCAACTTTGCAAAGCTCTCTAGCAATTAGTGAGACCCTCTCAGCAATTCGGTGAGACCCTGTTTCAAAATAAAAATAAAATGGGGCTGGGGTGCAGCTCAGAGGCAGACTGCCCCTGGGTTCAATCCCCAGTACCATAAATAATAAATAAATAAAGGTTCGGGGTGTAGTTCAATCCCCAGTACCATAAATAATAAATAAATAAAGGTTCGGGGTGTAGCTCACAGGTAGAACAACCCCTAGTTCAACCTGGTACCAAAAATAAGAAAGTTACAGACCAAGCCTAACAAGGCCATTAGTGTATAGAACCCAGCAAGAGTGTAATCCATACCAAAGTTCAAAAAAGTCCAAGAGAACAGACTGCCTGCGTTTTCTGTGAGCTCCCAAGAGACTCCTAGAAAAAAGTTTAAAATTACTCATAATCCACAGAGTATTTCTTTTCCAGAACCCACCATGAGCCCCATACTTAGGTCTCTGCAATAAGTTGGCTGCAGCTCCAGGCCTGGCAGACACACTGCAACCTCACATCTGTGGGCTCTAGCCCTTCCCCCTCCCTTAAAGGGCCTTTGTCCTGGTTCCCCAGCCTCCCAGGCAGGACAGAGGGGCCTTTGCTTCTGTGTCTTGAAAGCAGAACCAAGTCTGGGGAGCCAGGAAGTGGCAAGGAGACTCCATGCTGTACCTTTCAGGCAGGGCAGGGCCCTGGGCTGTGAGGAGGGGACTCAAGCACTGAGCACAGGGCATGCTTCTCCTTGAGCTGCTGCTTTTCTCCCAACACCCCCATTTTAAAAGAGGAAGAAAAAAGCCAGGCTTAGTGGGGCGCACCTAAAATCCCAGTACTTGGGAGGCTGAGACAGGAAGATCACAGTTTCAAGACCAGCCTCTGCAACTTAGTGAGACCCTGTTTCAAAACAAAACAAAAATAAAATAAAATAGGGCTGGAAGTGTAGCTCAGAGGTAGAATGCCCCTGAGTTCAAAACAGAGGAGGAAAGAGAGAGGGAGTCAGCTTTGGGTACAGCAGCTTTTATTTTTCTCTTAGAAAAACTGTTTTAAACCACATTTATTTGCTGGAATTAAAAAACGGTTTCATTCTCTAAACAGTGACTTTAGAATCATTCTGACCAGCTGCAGAAATCAAGCAGCTCGGGCCCCTGGGAGGAACAGGGAGTGGGCGGCTGGGCCAGATGACCCTGGCGGTCCCTCTTGCTCCGTGCTTCTACGCCCACGTGTGAGCACCAGATGTTCTCCAGACGGCACCTCCAATTAAGGAGTCAGCATCTTTCAAAAGCATCTATTTTCCCCGAACTTGACCATCCTCCTGTCTCAGACCCCCCCCCCCCCAGTGTATGGCAGTTTTTAGCCAAGACCCTGTTTCAAAGTAAAAATAAATAAACAGGGCCATGGGTGTAGCTCAGAAGCACAATGTCCCTGAGTTCAATCCCCAGTACTGCAAAGAAAAACAAAATCATTTTCTTGATACTAATATGTGAATCATGGCACTCAGAACTCTAATTGATCCAATTTTGGTTCAACAGGGACATGTGGTCTTACCTACTTTCTCTCCAGGAACTTCTTGGATTTCTTATTTAAATATGTGTTCACCCAGCCACTAGACAAGTGCTAAGACCCAAGGTCCTTGTCCCACAGAAACAATGCAGACCCCCCCCCACCACTTGTCTGGATCCTGGGGTGGCAGCAGCCCCGGCTTTCCTGCCTGAAGCATCTCTGTGCAGCGGCTACTTGCTAGTTCATCCAGGAGTCCAGTGATCCTCAGACCCCGCTGCATATTTCAACATCTGGTGACACGTATTTTCTCCCCAGCATTCTCACTGGAAAATGGAAACTGCAGTGAAGTTGAAAGTATTGTATAAAGGGCTCTATGTGCCAACTCTCAAGATGCTACCAGGAATGTCACTGTTCTTACCACAAATCTCTCTGCTGATAGCGCACCGCTTCATTTTTATTCATTGCTTAGTAAATTTCAGACCTCGGTCTGCAATCAAGGCATCAGTTGCACATCCAATCTGGGAGCTAGTTAGAAAATTCTTATGTCCCCAACTTTAAAAATTTGGATTTAATCTTGGGTAGTCTTCAGGCCCTACTATTTTTTTAATTGCCCCCCAAAATTCAAATGTGCAGCCCAAAGGATGGGTAAGGAAGGCTCTGCATCCCGTAGGGCTGGAGAGGGAGGCTACATAAGCATTACAAGCTACACAGGCTGCCACACCCGAGCTTCTTGGCTGTACACACCAACATACACACACAGCCAACCACAGAGGTGAGGATGCAGGCCGGGCTGTGTCAAAGGGCGGACACCCCTTTAATCCACAGGTTCAGGTCCACATACTTCCTGAGCGTCTAGCCTTGAGCATCACCCCGCCAACACTTGCTCCCTCCCTGCCAGCTTCCTTCTGCCCCTTACGCTGCCTCCTGTCCACAGAAGAAGGCTGCACGGCGTTGCAGGGCCGCCCCAAATGCAGCCCGGTGAGGAAGCAGGGTTAGCAATGAGCCTAGAATATCGAAAACCAAAATGCACAGGCGGCAGAAGCTATCAAAGGGGCAGCGCTTCCATTTCTATCCTCTTGGAGACCCGGGGCACACAAACGAAATGTGTAATCACTGACACAGTGCTTACAACTAAAACTGTAGAGACAGGCAACACTGGTGGAATGAGTGCAGGGAAAAGGGTGACAAATAGTGGCTCTGGGGGATTAGTCCTATCACCCATGGGACATCCAGCCGAGTCACTAGTGGCAATTTCAGGAAGGTCTGGACAATTTATTTCATACTGAAGGCAATAAATGCTGGGTACATTATAATAGATGGATAGATAGACTAGAAAGAATGGATAGATGATGATAGACAGCCATGAATAACACTAACAAGCGTGCGTGCGTGCGCGTGTGTGTATGTGTGTGTGTGTGTGTGTGTGTGTGTGTGTGTGTGTGTGTGTGTGTGGTGCTGGGGATGGAATCCAGGGGCATTCTACCTCCAAGCTACACATCCAGCCCGATTTTTTATTCTTTATTTTGAAACAAGTTGCTGAGGGCCTTGCTAAGTAGCTAAGGCTGGCTGCAAACCTGTGATCCTCCTGTCTCAGCCTCCCAAGTACTGAAATTACAAGTGTGTGCCCCAAACCCGGCTTAACACTAGCAAACACGTTTAACTTATGAAGACGTGGAGAAGTCGTTTCCACAAGTGCCTTATCATTTGAATGTGACCGTTCCTTGCCATTAGGGAACTTTTAACCTTTTCTGAAGTGATTCCACGTAAGGGATCTCAGTCCTCATTCCAACTTCATGAAATCAAAAATACTGTTGTCATTTGACGTTAGAAATGAAGCAAATGAAACCAAAAGAAATACAATTAAATCAGAGACTACTGAGCTTTAACAACCCCCAAAGTGAACATGTCCTGACTTCTGTCGACCTTTTCCTAATCTCAAAGCACTTTACAGAAAGGCTGAAGCCAAGGTCAGGTAAAGCAGTCATTCTCCAAAAACTTGAACAGAAAAAAAGTGAGCTGGAAACACAGGCCGCATGAAGCTAATAAAATGTCCTGGTGTCACTTCTGGTTCTAATACCACAAGCATCTCGGGTAGCTGCTCAAATAGCTGTCTTTTTATGAGCCAGAGTCCAGACCTAACCCAGGGGATCTCAGCAGAGCAGAAACATGTTGGAGCCTCTGTTCCGTTTCCGTGAGCTTGGGGACAGGCCATGACTTGTCTCTGAATGGCACATAAAATATCTACTTGATCTCTTTCTTTTTCATCTATAATGTGTTGGCAAAGCATTAGAAGGACATTTTTTTTTTTTAAGTAGATGATTTTATACCTTCCAGAAAACTACACTTCTGACTTGTTCTGAACCCAGGTCGCCGGGCAAGGCTGGGTCAGGTGTCGGGAGGGCACTAGTTCTTGGAGCCGCTTCCTATGAGCAGGTCTGGAGCTCCGGGTCCCTCTGAGCTCACCGGCCGGCTGCCCTCGTACACCTGCCTGGCTCCTGTGCTCAATCAACAAAGAGGACAAGTGGTCTGGGAAGGAGGTCACACACTGCTGCTGCCGACAAGTTAGTAAGCCATGCATGTCACACTGTTTTAAAATAATAGTGTGTAAAAAAAACAAATGTAAGGACACTGGTCAGGCAGTGCCACTGGGGGTCAAGAGGCTGAAGGAACCGTCCACGGCCACTCCCAGCGAGTGGTGCAGAATGAAGGGTCTGCTCGAGCCAGGGCAGCAGGTGATACAGCTGAGGCGGGTGGCTGTTGCCCACTACAGTGGTGTCCCCACAATTCTAGCCTGTGGCAGTACTGAACACAAAGTACTCACGGCTGAAGAACATTTACGGAAGAGGTGAGCATGGTGGTGCAGGCCTATAAGGCCTGTACTTGGGAGGCTGAGACTGGAGGATGAAGGATGGAGGCTAACCCCAGCAACTTAGCCAGACCCTATTTCAAAATACAAGTGGCTGTCTGGGCGTGGTGGTGCAGGCTTGTAATTCAGCATTTTCAGCATTCGGGAAGCAAAGACAGGAGGATCCTGGTTCACAGACAGCCTCAGCTACTTAGTGAGGCCGGACTCAGTGGGAGGGCGGAGACAGATGACAGAGGAAGGAAAGCCTGGAGATCACATCTCATCTGTCATCTCCAGGTGCCTCTGTCCCAGCTCTAGCATGCTTTGCTCATCTTCTTTCAGGAAATTTCCTTTTAGCCTTAGTTTCCTCCTTCCATCTCCCTGGTCAGAACGTGGCAAACTCTTACAGGCTGACCCAGCAAACAATGCAAGGTCAATGATCAAAACGTACTATTAGTTAAGAGTCTTATGAGACCCTGATTTTATTTATTTATTTTTAAATGTTTTATTGGTGCATTGTAGTCATACATCTTAATGGGGTACAAGATGGTGGAGGCCTACATAGACACCTCACCCAATTAGCCCTTCCCCAATTCCAGCCCCATTCTCTCCCTCTTCCTTCTTCTCATGTTTGGCTTAGTGATTGACTTTGATGTGTTTGTGAATGTGCATCATGTGCACTAGACAATTCCCTCTTCCCCCTCCCATGCCCTCAGTTAGTCTGCCTTATTTGCTCTAGGCTTCTTCGCCTAGAGTTCCTCCTATGACCCATTTTCTCCCTAGCTTCCGACTATTAGGGAGAACATCTGATTCCTAACTTTTTGTGACTGACTAATCTCACTTAGCATAACGTTCTCCAGTTCCATCCATTTCCCTGTAAGTGACATAACTGTGTTTTTCTTTATGGCTGAGTAGAATTCCATCATGTACATATCCCACAGTTTTATAATCCATTCATCCGTTGATGGACATCTTAGCTGGTCCCATAGTTTGGCAATTTTAAAATAAGATCCCTAGCTGCCCTGAAACGTGCTGAGACTTCTGCATGAACAGGTGTACAGGAATAAGGAATGGAAGGGCTTCATCTAGGCTCATGAGGTCTCAGTATATGGTGCACTGCAAAGGGTCAGGGTGTGGTTGGCCTCTTGGGAAGGACTGCAGGACACTCTAGCCAGTGGTTTTCAAATGTAACACACAAAGACCCACCGGGGATCTGTTAAACTTCAGATCATGATTTGGAAAGGCTAGAGTAGGGCCTGAGAGTCTGCGTTAGGGCCAAACTCCGAGGCGGTGCCGAAGTTACACGTTCACAGACCAGTCTTTGAGTAGCAATGTTCCGAGCCAGCAGTCCTCAGCCTGGGGTTTTATTTTGCTAGTGGCAGGAAAACTTTTAAAATTCCTGATGCTCAGGCCTCATCCCCAAATCACTTAAATCAGAATCTCTCAGGCTAGGACTCGAGCATCAGTATTTTTTAAGCTCTTAGATAAGTATACTATATGTGGCCAAGACAGAGATCCTTTACTCTAGACAGTGGGGTGAGCAGAGCCGGAGTTTCAAGGTTCCAGCTTGAAGCTGGAGCAGTTTGGGGGTGGAGTCACCCAAGGAGATGATCAGAGGTCCAAGTAAGAAAGGCCTACACTGGCAGCAAGCTCCCCTCGGCCTGGACAAACACAACTAAAGAAAGGGAAAGAGAAGGGTGCTGGGTGCCCAAGGCTTATCCTAAGTGTTGCAGACATTTATAGTCAACCTGTGTGCCAGGCTACTAAAATACAAGACTGGGATTTCTTTGTGTGTGTGTAGAACTGGAGATTGAACCCAGGAGCATTCTACCACTGAGCTACATTCCCAGCCTTTTTTAAGTTTTACTGTGAAACAAGGTTCCACTAAGTTGCTGAAGGTCTCACTAAGTTGCCAAGGCTGGCCTTGAACCTCAGATCAAAACTGAGATCCTCCTGTCTCAGCTTCCCAAGTACTGGAACCACAGGTATGCACCACCCTGTCCGAATAGACTGGGATTTCTCACTGTAGATTCCCAAACTGGTAGAGCTACAGCATCTCGACTGAGAGAGGAGTGGGGAACCAGGCAAGGCAAAATAGAAAACAAGCTTTCCACTAGACAACAGTAAGATTCCTCGCTGTTGGCTAAGAGAGATCAGCTCCTCGCTTCCCTATGCTGCTGTTTTTTATACCCTGGCCCCTGGTATTCCACCATGTGACTCTCCTTTGTCTCCAACTATTCCATAGATTTGGAAAGTAAATGCTACAGTTCCCAAACACTCAAGAGAAATCCTCACCCCCAACCCCCAAAGACCCTGGACAATGCACATCATTTAGGTATCACCCTCCAGAACGCCGTCCTCTGCTGAGGCCCCCACATCCTTGCAATGAGACTGGAGAGTCTAAGAACACATTCCATACCCCGAGTCCAGGGCTGAGCCAAGGGCTAGGAACAGCCACAAGGACTGAGCCAGGAGAAGAAGAGAAAAGACTGAGTTGAAGGAAGGAGAAGAGAAAAGGGACAGGAACAGGGATGGAGAGGGACAGAGAGCAGAGGAGGTAAAGGAAGGCCAGTGGTGGCAGGGAGGCAGGACACCTGCTAGTGCCTCCTGTGTCCTTCAGGAACACCTAGGGTTAAGAGTGACCCAGCCCTTCACTAAGCCCGGATTCCACTGAGCCTGTGCCCTTCGCAGTCATTCATATTCCGCCAGGTTTCCAGATTGACTTCAGAGACTTAAAGGAAACATAGAATAGGAGGTCAGATAAGATTGAAAACGGGTTCAAAAGGATTAGCAGTGTGGAGAAGCCAGAAAGCAGAGGAAGAGGAAAAAGAAGCCCGAGACTGAAAAATCCCCAGCCCCTGCAGAAGTCAACTGAGAGAAAAAGTCATGGGCCAAAAATGTGCACCCTGAAGTCCCACCCTTATCCCTCAAGTCAGCCTGGAAGAGCACCCCGGCCAGGATGGCCAGTAATGGTCTAACTCAGGAAGGTATGAACAGTCGTATGCTCAGAACCCACCATTTATAGTCAGAAAGGTCTATTTCAACCTTAGTCTTCTCTGAGCCCGAAGCTTGAAAATACTATGAAAGGTCTACGGCAACCAAGATGGGTTTTCTGTCTTATGATGTAAGAGTGCCACTCATTTCACATATTCTTTTAAAAAGGAGGTTAAGCCAGGCATGGAGGCACATGCCTGTAATCCCAGTTCCTAGGAGGCTGAGATAGGACGATTGCAGGTTCAAGGCCAGCCTCAGCAATCTGGTGAGATTCTCAGCAACTCAGTGAGACCTTGTTTTTAAAAAGGAGGAGAACCAGGCGTGGTGGCGCACACTTGTGATCCCAGCATTTGGGAGGCTGAGACAGGAGGAGCCCGGCTCAGGAACAGCCTCAGCTACTTAGTGAGGCGCTTTGCAACTCAATGGGACTTTGCTTCAAAATAAAGAATAAAAAATAGGGCTGAGGGTGTAGCTCAGAGGTAGAATGCCCCTGGGTTGTATACCCAATACCAAAAAAAAAAAAAAAAAGGAGGAAGGGGATATAGCTCAGAGGAAGACTGACCCCTAGGTTCAAATCCCAGTACCAAAATAAAATAAAATAAAATAGAAGAAAAGGAAAGAAAGGTAGGAGTTGTGGTTAGATTCCAGGACAAACATACAGATATATGATGTGGCTTGCTGGTGAAGGGCTCACTTTAGTCCCTGCAGATTGACTTCAAAGACTTAAAGGAAACATAGAATAGGAGGTCAGATAAGATTGAAAATGGGTTCAAAAGGATTAGCATGTGAGAAAGCCAGGAAGCAGAGGAAGAGGAAAAGAAGCTAAAGCTCACCTGGTAAGGTCAGGGTCTGAGAGGGAGCAGGGCTTCTCTGGAAGGCTCTGCAGGACAAAGGGGTACAGGGAGGGAAAGCTGAGCAGAAAGCTGCCCTGGGCCCCACTCTACAGTCTCCACAGCAGCAGCTCTTGACACCTTTCAGAATTATGATACAAAATGAACAAATTCATAACACATTCATTCTCCTGGTGAGGAGACAGAAAGGAAATAGGCAGATAGGGAAAAGGCCTTGGTAGAAAAAAGTTAAATTTCTTGAGTTTCCTGAGGGGTGACAAATGCCTGAAATTCCAAAGGCTCAGAGATAAGAAGCCCAGAGCTTCACAAAGCCATCTGTTTACTAATCAACAAACCCAGGAGCCAGCACAGAGCAAGTCGGACACTCCTACTGAATGAAAGGAGACCCTTCAAAGGACTTGCAAATACCCTATGCAAATTCTCCTTGGAATCCCAAAAGTCACCCTAACCAAACACGGACTTGCAAGCGGTCAGGCTTTGGCCAGTCAGATGGCAAAGGGGGGACTTTCCCACTTGGGACCCCCTCCCCTTTTGGGGAGCTGTTCTCTCTCTCCCTCTCTCCCTCTCTCCCTCTCCCTCTCCCTCTCCCTCTCCCTCTCCCTCTCCCTCGCTCGCAGGTCCTGTTGGCCCTGAGAGAAGGCAGAGTGCATCTGAGGGTGGCTCGGGCGACTCTCGAGTAGTGACCTGAAGGCCTCTGCTGGACATCATGGCTGACCAGGCCCCTAGGGGTGACCTGTACCTCTTTTCTGGCAGATCGCATGGACTCTAGGAGAAAGTAGTTTGCAACTGATGGGCACTTGGCTCGGGTGACACTCGGGTAGTGACCCTGAAGGCAGCTACTGGACCCTGGAGTTCCCCATTCCCTGCTGCTTCCAATAAACCTTTTACTCCCCTTCCTGAGATCTGTGGGTGTCATTCTTCGCTCACCGTAGACAAGAACTCGCCGGAACCCCCGTTTCACTGGGAGACAATTCCAGAGGGTTCCAGTCCTGCCTGAGCCCACGGACTAAGCTTAAGACACCCCACCCCATTCCAGAAAAAGGAGCTTTTCCACACTGTTGGTGGGAATGCAAATTAGTGCAGCTGCTATGGAGATCAGAGTGGAGATTCCTCAGAAAACTGGGAATGGATCCACCGTGTGGTCCAGCTACACCACTCCCGGGTATCTTCCCAAAGGGGCTGAAATCAGAGTATCATAGTGATAGGCACATCCCCACGTTCACAGCAGCACAATTCACATTTGCCAAGTGATGGAACCAACCTAGGGGTCTATCTACAGCTTAATGGATTGCAAAATTACAGGACACAGACACAATGGAATTCTACTCAGCAATAAAGAACAAAATTAAGTCATTTCCAGGAAAATGAAGGAACTGGGAGAATATTGTGTTAAGTGAGATTACCCAGTCACAGAAAGTGAAGGGTCGGATGTTTTCTCTCATATGAGGAAGCTAGAGAGTAATCAGGGTATTCAGCTGATGGAGGAGAAACCTCGGTGGAGCTACGGAAGGGGGTCTAAGGGAGGGCCTGGGGGGACTGATGAAGAAAACCTTCCACAGGTGTATGTATGTATATATGTGAAATTACCAATCTCAGGAGCACATATAGGAAGAGAAGGGAGTGGGCGGGAGCCAGGGTGCAGCTCACTAAGTGCTGTGTGCATGTACGTCCTTGCTCCTCTGAACTACATTAGGATGTTGGACTACAGTACACCGATGAAAGTATATTTTTTTTTTAAAAAAAAAGCAAAAAATTAAAAGTGCTATAGAAATCCAGGCGTGGTGGTGCATGCTTGTAATCCTAGCATTTGGGAGGCTGAGATAGGAGGATCGCAGTTCACGAACAGCCTTAGTGAGGCCCTTTGCAATTCAGTGAGACCCTGTTCCAAAATAATGAATAAAAAATAGGGCTGCAGGTGGAGCTCGGAGGTAGGATGCACCTGGGTTTCATCCCCGGTACCTCAAAAAAAAAAAAAAAAAAAGTGCTGTAGAGAAATCAGAAAAACAAAAAAGGACCCCGACTCCGCACATTTTCAAATCTCACAGATTTCTTCCAGCAGAAAGCAGGCTGCCCGGTTACCCCCATGTCATGTGGGAGCCTCCTGAGACTCTAGCGAAGCCCCAGTCCCACGAACTGAATGTGTCCCGTGGAAGTCTGCATGTTGTTGAAGCCCTCACCCCAGTGTGATAGTATTTGGAGGTGGTGCTTGTGGGAAGTAATTAAGGGGAGATGAGGTCCCGAGGGTCCCACTCTCATGACGGGGTGAGCCACTTTATTAGAAGAGGATGTAGCGAGAAGAAAGATCAAAAGATCACTCTCTTGTGTGTGTGTGTGTGTGTGTGTGTGTGTGTGTGTGTGTGCGTGGTACTGGGGATGGAAGCCAGGGACTTCCTACCTCTGGGCTACACCCCCAGACCTATTTTATATTTATATTATTTTATTTGGAAACAGGGTCTCACTAAATTGCAAAGAGCCTCACTAAGTAGCTGAGGCTGGCTTAAAACCTGTGCGATCCTTCTGTCTCAGCCTCCCTAGCACTGGGATTACAAGCATGCGCCACCTCACCCAGAGAGAGAACACTTTCTCTCACCACTGCGAGGCCAGAGACAGGAGGTGACCAACTGCAAAGCCAGGAAGTGGGCCTCACCGGGAACAGCACTGCTGGGCTCTGGATCTGGGACTGCCCAGGCTCCACAACTGTAAAGGGAAATAAGTGTCTGTAGTGTCAGCCATGCATTCTACGGTGTTTTGTTACAGCAGCTGAGTGGGTTAATACATCTGCAGCCTCTCGGTGTCAAAGCGCACGTTCTGCATGGACTGTGGCACATGGGAGCCCCTCGTTTTGCCCCATCAGCCACAAGGCTCCAAGGCAAAGTCAGAGAAAGCTCTTGAGGGCATATGAGTCTAGAACTGAGGAGACAGGCTGGGCCCCCAAAGAAGGAATTGTAAAGAGGAGAAACCAGGGCAGGAATGAAATCCATGTCAGGGGTACAAGGCAGTACAGGAGATGGGGGAAGGGGAGGGAGATTAAATCTGAAAATTCAAAGGGAATGCTGGTGCCAGGCCAGTGGTCTTTCAGCACATCCCAACTACATCTGGTATCTTAATACTCCCTCTCCACTGCCAATGTCTGGGCTGCTCTTCTAAAGAAAACACACCATGCTTCAGGCCTGTGATTAACTCCCCCCAACCCATAAGACAAAGCCGCCTGCTCTCAGAGCAGTATTTTTACAACCCCCTGATCAGTGCCACCTCCCTGAGCCACCTTTCTGGATGGCCGTGTTCGTCTTTCCTGGACATCTCTGCTTTCTCTCCCACGAGCTGTGGGCCCTCCTAGGCACACTCCTTCCTCAAGAGCAGGCCTGACTCCGCCAGGGCTCCTGTGACCCTTCCAAAAAGCTGGGTTTCAGGTCCTGCACTCAGGGGCAACCCAGTAATAATGGCTGGCAGCTGCTTTTCCTGAGAAAGCATAATCGGGCCTTTTCATTCCCAGACACAGACCGCCTGTTGGCGGCCACTCCTCTCTCTGGAGAAAGGGCCTTCACAGCCCACTCACATTCCGGCCACCGTCTGCAGAGCAGAGCCCCAGCAGCCGGGCAGGAGGTGTTGAAAGCGCAATTGAGGTTTTAGGCCCACTGAGCAGAAGTCCAAGCAAAGAAAGTAGTTCCTTTATCTGTGAGATGAAGGAGCTGTGCTTGGCCAGCTCACGGGTCCCTACCAGATCAGTGACCGTCTAAGCTTGGAGAAATGTCATCCTGGGGCGTGGCAAATGCTGCTGCTTGTCTACTCAGTACCCATCATGCCCTTCCTCTACCCGACAGCCCGATTTCGTTCAGGGGAGGAAGGTATCCAGATACAATCTGCACTGTCCTGGCTGCTCCTGCAGGTAAGGGTGGCCGGTGACATCTGACAGAAATGCTTTTCCTGTGGGCAAAAGTCTACAAAAGGGAAAGGGAAAAATTCTGGGCCCCCATCGGCACTGACCATTTACTACCGCAGCTGTGGAAGGCCCAGCTCAGGACTTCTTGGTTTGTGACATTAGTAGTCCCCACATGTTTAAATCACTAGATTTTCAAGCCAAGTGCCATATACATTTGCGATTTTTATGCTTTTGTTCTTGTCCTGTGTTGTCTGCTGCTGCTGTTGCCTTTTCTTTTGTTTTTCTAAAACCAAATTTGGCTCAGGTGATAGTTTCTCAAAAGATCAATAAGGGGGAAAAATATCTACCTACCAGGATATTTTTCTTTTGGTTGGCAAATACCAAAGAACAAACCTTTCAACGGAAGGTGTCTGCATTTCATGAGAGACCAAAGACAACACAAAGTTTCCCAAGCTGCCAACTGTCTTGCAGTGCCAGTGCCGCAGCTTGCTAGAGAAGGGCCATTGGGCAGCCTGGTAAGACTTGTGAGCCTCTCTCTGTAGCTGAGACCTGCTTGCCGTGAGCCTCCAGAGCTGAGGTCTGCTTTCCTCTACATTCGACCTCATTATCAGCAATGAGAGTTTTGCTTAGAATCAAAATGCAGAGTTTCCAGGAGAGCTGGAGAGTAAGGGAGAGGTTTCCAACAGCTTCCTCCCAAAGTACCCCTGAAACGCCAAAGTAGCATGAGATGATAGGAAGGCATCCATCCGCATGATAAAACTTCTTTCAAATTTCTGTTAGATACAACACTAGTTGGTCCGGACACAGGGCCGGCACAGAAACCCAGCTTAAAGTCCTTATTCCTAAAAAAGCAGAGCTCTCTGGGAGGTTTTCTCACTCAATTCTACTTCCAAGGACTTCTGTGTGTGTACTAGGAATTGAACCCAAGGATGTTCTACCTCCAAGCTACACATTTATTTATTTATGTTTTGTTTTGTTTTGAAACAGGGATTCCCCAGGTTGCTACATTGCTGAGGCTGTCCTTGAACCTGTGATCCTCCTGTCTCAGCCACTTAACATCAGTTCTTTAGAAAGCCCGAGGCTAGACACTGTGGGTCAGAGAGAGCAGGTGGCTTGAATGTCTTTACTGCCAATATCTCAACGGCACTCCAAAGTTGCTCTCCTAGGAGACCTCAGGGGACAGCGGTGTCACACAGATGGGGAGGCTGTCAGCTTCTCCCCAGTGCTGTAGCAGGACTCAACATGGGCTGCTCAAGGCCATGCTCACAGGTCCTTCCCCGATCTCCTGCTGTTAACAGATTCCTAAATATATTCATGATCGGCCCCAGAAAAGCTATTTATATTAGGAAAGCAATGTAAATTATCTCAATGTCCAGTAATAGGAGGTTGCTTCAGGGGACAGCAGAGACGAGGACTGGGCCATGCTTCTTGTCTTTCTTCTTACTGTAAAGAATGCTGACACCTGCCGCCAACCCTCCCCCCCCCTCAATACTTACAGAACTTTCAGTTCCTCGGAAGCAGATGCTGAAGGATGGAGGTTTGCAGATTCAGTCATGTGCGTCTGCGCCAGACCTTGAGCCTACGAGGATTCACACAGGCGCTTCAGAACCTGTGGAGTGTTTCCCTAAATACCTTTTCACAACTAAGCCACCATACAGAGAGAGAGACCTTATTCTAATTATTAACTTTTTCCATAGGATCAGAATCCAGCAGGAGTCTCTCTATGCTGCTCTGAAACTACCCGAGTAGAAAAGTAGAGGGAAAGAACTTAATACCTTCTAGAGTGGCTGGTCCAGGCACAGTGATCGATACCTCATTTACAATGTGTCACCCATCCTCTGTCCTATTTTTGTGACGCAGTCCCAGATAGACAAAAGAGACCAAGGGCCAGACTGTACGCCCAGACTCAGTCACACACTACTCTACTCACCCATCAGACATCCCGCTGACACGCACAATGTGCCAATGCTGTTCTGGAAGCTGAGACACAGTACTGGTTAAAACAGATGAAGTAGCCAGGCATGGTGGCACACATCTGTAATCCCAGTATGTGGGAGGCTGAGAAGGATTGCACCTTCAAGGCCAGCCTCAGAAACTTAGTAATAAACACTCTCGGCAACTTAATTGAGACCCTGTTTCAAAATAAAATAGGGCTGGAGCTGTAGCTCAGAGGCAAAATGTCCCTGGCTTCAATCCCCAGGACCAAAACCAAAACAAACAAACGAAAAACAAGCACACCTATTGAGGCTTCCCAAAAATTGTGCCATAGAGTATCCCAGCTCCATGCAACTGGGATTAGGGCTGGAGATAGGGATGGGAGTGGAAAATAGGAATGGGGAGCTGGTTTGTGAAGGTTGGAGCTGATAGGGCCCCTCGGATGGGCTCCACCTGGCTCGGATTTGCCTCATCTCTTACTTCAATGAACCATCACTGAAAGCCATGCCAGCAGAGGTCAGACTCACTAGAGAAATAATTTGTTGGTGGGGACCTTTCTACCAACCCTCTACCCAGAATTTGAGCAATCTGCAGGCCACAGGACCCTCAGAATCCCACAGCGAGACAGGAAGGGTTGGAGTGAAAGAGCTAAGACAAGACGCCACGCTCAGCCCCCTCGGCCATCCCACACCTCTGCTCCACCAGTTTCCTCCCGTAAGTCTGGACTTAAGTCAAAAAGTCCCACTGGGTTGTAACCCATCTTGTGTCTCTCACCAAATAGGGCTCTAGTAGCCACATTTCTGCCTCTTTCTTGCCACACAAGAAGACGTGTATGTTAAGATTGCCAGGGTCACCAGGTACCTACAGAGAGATGTGCTCAAGCCCATGAGGGGCGGTTCTGTCCCCACCTAGGTTGCGGCTTGGCCTCACCCCAATATTCCCTGGCCTTCCAGCAGCTCCCAAATGTGGGTCACAGGCTACAGAGGAGCCCTGGAAAGAAAACTTGCAAACCCAAAGCAGAACCAGAAAAGCAACTCCTGGCAATCCCTCAGTGCTGACTGCCACCCCAGAGCAGGGAGCGGAAAGCTGTAGCTACAAAGATTGGCTTCAGGGATTTTGGTTACCAAAACACACGGTATTGCACCACTAGAGCCCAGTCTCTTTGCAAAGAACACAGTCTAGTGACTAAGTCCTCTGGAAATTCAAAGAAAGGGGAAACTTTCAATTGTATGCTATTGAAACTGCAATCTATAATTGTACACCTGTAGTTTGAATATGTTTTTTTTTAACTCAAAGCAAAAATAATGCACATACACATACATGTTTAAGGCCTTTGGGAGCCAATATGTTTTCTTGCTGATTACAAAGGAAAGCTAATCTACAATTATTATTTTTTTCTGCCACTGGGGATTGAACCCAAGGGCACTCTCCCACTAAGCTAAAGCCCCAGCCCTTTTTATTCTTTACTTTGAAATAGGGTGGTCTTTGATGAGTTGCTGAGGTTGGACTCAAACAAACCTTTAATCCTCTTGTCTCAGCTTCTCTAGTCACTGGGATTTACAGGTATATTCCACTGCGCCTGGGTATCATGGTATTTTTTTTTCTTTTGTTGCTGGGGATTACACCCAGGGGTATTCTACCTCCAGACTACTCCCTCAGCCCTTTTTATTTATTTATTTTATTATGAAACAGGACCTTGCTGACTTGTACTAAGTTACACTAAGTTGCTGATATTGGCCTCAAAACTGCAATCTTCCTGTCTCAGCCTCCTAAGTACTGGAGTTATAGGCATGTGCCACCACACTGGGCTAATTGTTACTCATTCTAAAAAACAAAGTTAAAACTAAAAGCTGCTACAAGTAACCCCAGCTTATGAATCCATATTCCAGAAGAATGTTGATAGCTGGGGAGGCTGCACCTGCTGGGGGACCAGGTCTCTGGGAACTCTCTCCTTCCTGCTCAGTTTTGCAATAAACCTAAAGCTGCTCTAAAAATGTAAAGTTTTTGAGAAGAAATGCTCAAATAGGTGCTTCTTGAAACTCACAAGATACTTTCCTATTGAAAGAACAGGACAGCCTCTTCTGTTCCCCGGCTGGTTCTCAGAAACCCACCTAAGCCACCACACTGATGGACTGAGGAGTGAATCCTAAACTCAAAGAAACCGACTCTGTTCTGCACTGTCTGGACCCAGGGCTTTGCTTACCTCCAGTCTCCTCTGTCTTCTCCCCTCCTGTGCGTGATCTCGGGCTCTAATCAAGTGACTTTCCTCTCTTTCTTGTGTCTCTTACCCCTGGGAGGCACAAGGGCGGGGAAAAGAACATCCTTGAACAAAATAAGGGCAGAATCCAGCACACTGGGTGGGCGGGAGCCAGAATGTGGCTGCCACAGCCCCCTGCAGGACCTGACACCAAAGCCTTGCTCAGAGCCACACTCGTTCTTTGAAGACAGGATAGTTTATTTTGACATTCCTGTTACAGGCTCAGAGTCTTACTACAAAGCCATTGTCCTCAACTGCCCCTGCTCTTACTTCATACAAAAATGGACCCACTTAATCTGAGAGTTTGGGGGGGTTTTTTCCCCCTCTGTTTTTCTGCCATTTAAATATTGTCAGTGCCTCTGGGCTCAAACTCTTCTGGCATTTGTTGAATCCACCCACTTTTCAGCACAAGTCTCAGAAGAAATAAAGAAAGGAAGAGACTCCACGTTTGTGGTCATCTGATAAATCCCAACACTCTTCTATAGGACTAAAGGGTCCAGAGCCATCTTTTTACACACTGCAAAGCCTGCAGATCATAAGGACACACATGCAAAAGACAGATGCACAAACCCCACCTGCCGACAAGGACACCCAGGGATAGAAGGGCTCAGTCTAGAGGAAAGGGCCTAATAAAGAAATAAAAGAAATGGCCTAATGAAGAAAGAAATGGTCTAATAAAAAAAAAGGCCTAATGAAGAAAGGGCCCTAATAGAACTACACTGGCACCAGTAACGTGCCCAAAGCCAAATTTGAGAACTGACATTAATTTGTTAGAAAACAAAGAAGTGCTGTGTGTGTCGCACAACTTGTCGGTTTACTCCCAGTTTCTGCCTTTCTGCAATGTATGGTACGGCGTGGACATTCTTCTCCTTCCAAGCAGGTGCCAAAGGCCCAGCACACAGGTTCTGAATCCAGCAAAAGCCCTGGGCCGCAAAGATGTGCAGGTGCCAGCCTGGGCCCACATGCAAATCAGTCCTTGGAGATCTTGGCAGTCACCCAAAGGCCACAGGCAGCCCGTCTTTCTCTAGACCCTCTCTAGCAACTCTCTCCTGTAAAGCTTCCCCTGGCTTTCTGTACTTTTCCTGCCAAATCTTTCTGTGTTCTATCTGTACATCTTCTTACCCCGACCGCTCGGTTTTTCTGAACTGGTGGCTTCCTATACCCCCCACCAGACTCCTACCACCCAAATCCACTCTCTGTAGAGACTTCTCCTCAAACTCCAGTCCCAAGTTTCCAAAGGCCTTTGAGGTATTGCTCCTGAGTGAGCCACAAATACGCCAGACACCAAGGCTGAATGGAATTCATCGTCTCCACCAAACCCATTCGCCCTCCAGATATTTCTGTTCTAGGTCAATGGCGCCTGGCTCTACCAAGTCAGAAACGGGAGGAAGTCTTCCGCAACCCACACACACTCCCCACCCTTCACCAAGTCTAGCTTCTCATCCTCCTACATTCATTTGTTCCTCCCTTGGGCATTCAGGCCCTCATGGTGTCTTGCTCTACCTCCTGGATAGAAGAGTCAGCCAGCAGGTCATGAGGTTTCATCAATATGTCCCCCAAGCCAGGGGTGGTGGTGCACACTTGTAATCCCAGCATTTGGGAGACTGAGACAGGAGGATCATGGTTTGTGGCCATCCTCAGGTACTTAGTGAGGCCCTTTGCAACTCAGTGAGAACTTGTTTCAAAATATAAAGACTAAAAAGAAAAAAGAAATAGGGCTTGGGGTGTAGCTCAGAAGTAGAATGCCCCTGGGTTCTATCCCCAGTACTGCCAAAAAGAAAAAAGAAAAAAATCTGCCCCTCAATCCATCCTTTCTAACCATGAGGGTTTCCTTCTTAAAATACAGCTCTGCTTCTGTGCCTCTTTTGACAAAAATTATCCCACCCAACCTCCTACCTACAAAAGAGTGTCCCAATGTTCTCAAAGCATGCAAACCTTTTGTGATCTTGTCTGTCTCTTAAAACTCCCCTCAGAGCTCCCTACTCTCAAACTACATACAGAATCAACCATGACTATATATATATTTTTTTGTACTGGGGATGGAACCCAGCAGCATTCTATATTCTACCTACAAGCTACACCCCCAGCCCTATTTTGTATTCTTTATTTTGAAACAGGGTCTCACTGAATTGCAAAGGGCCTCACTAAGTAGCTGAGGCTGTCCACAAACCGCAATCCTCCTGTCTTAGCCTCCCCAATGTTGGGATTACAAGCGCGCACCACCACGCCCAGCTGACCATGACTTTTTATACACACTTCCGCTTTGTACCTGTTGTTCCCCAAGCCTGGAGAACTCTTCTTTATACATCCACACCCACTGCAAATATCACCTGTCCTGGAGAGTGTCCCCCAACTCTTCCCTCCCTTTCAGATTAGCCATGCAATCCTCTCTGCTACAGAAATACTTTGAACACAACTCTAATGCAAAACACATACCAGATATTTAATGACGTGAAATTCGATGACTTGTTTATCTATCTTCCTTTCCACTCTCCTGGGAGAGCCACAGGGTCAAAACTGTGTACCTGCTCCCTCCCAGAGCAGGCACAGTCTAAAAAGGCAGTTCATAAAGATCCTCCAGTCAGAGGGCGAAGCGGCTGTGAGAGATTCTTCCCCAGGATGTGCGGACAGGAAGCGAGGGGAAGGAAGGAGTTAATGGCGGAAGCTTCAAGACTGCTCAGGCTGGTAACCTTGGATTACATTTCTATTTAACACAACTGGCCAGTGGGGACACATTTTCATCACGAACCCTATTTCCTCCAAGTTTTCTAAAAACATCGCCCTATCAGCTTGAATCCTGGGAGCTCTTTCTCAGCCAAAAGGAATTTCCCTTAACACAAAATCTATTCAGACATTTCCAAGATATGAAATATTCAAAACCAGGATTTTCCACTCAGACAACTAGGAAACTGTTTGTGGATTTTTTTTTTTCTTTTCCCCAGACTCCTTTTACTTGCCAAGAAGTCTAAGGAAGGGTTTTCTTTTTCCTTAATGTTAAAAAAATGTTTCCTACGTCGGTGCCTCTCTGTGTTTCCATTCTTTGTTGTCTGGGTTTTTACTTAGGCAAGGTTTTAAGTCAGAAAGCAGAGACTACAAAATGTCAAGCCACACCTGCCAACTGAGTTGTCCAAAAGAAAAATGCTATCAACTGAATCTCATTGTTTTAATGGCCGATTTTGTATAGACAGGAAACGTTTAATGGTAGAAACACAATACATGAAATACCAACAGGACCTTGGGACCATGTAATATGAATACATATTTCACAGTTAGGGTGTGAAGCACCCTATGAGTTCAAACATCAAAATGCTTTACTCCCCCAAAAGAAAAACTCTCTCCCAAGAGTGAACTGAGGCTTCCAACAAGGAGACATGGATGGCTGGGTGGTTCACAGTAACCTGTCTCAACTCTTTTATTTTATTTTATTTTTTTGTGGTACTGGGATGGAACCCAGGGGCATTATACCTCTGAGCAATGCTTCCAGTCCTAATTTTTTACTCTTTATTTTTGAAACAGGGTCTCACTGAGTTGCAAGGGGCCTCACTAAATAGCTGAGGCTGGCCATGAACCAAGATCCTCCAGTCTCCACCTCCCGAATGCTGGGATTACAAGTGTGCAGCACCACACCTTAAACTCTTAAAAAAAAAAAAAAAATCAAAGCCTTTCAAAAATGTCAAGAAAGCTTAGATAAACAAATTACACCAGAAAAGAGCAATTCAAAACTCTAACATGAAATCATTTAATTTGAAGTCATTGTAACTGAGCCTGGCAAAGGAACTTACACTACATTATCTAAGAGGTTATGTCTGACTTTTGCACTGACCTTCCAACATTTCAAAAAACTCAGACATGTCCCCAACAACTTCCACAAAAGGTTTCCCAAGCCCAAGTGGAAGCAAAAGTCTAGTCAAAACCCTGCCTGTATCCAGTAGGTGACATTGGCTCTGAAGCAGCTATGTCCCAGGAGTGACTCATGAACTCCTGCTGTATTTATACTGCAGGAGGAGAACTGAGTCACCAAAATCTCCAGAGATAAATGGATCCAGTGATAGAGGAGATCAAAATTTCCCCATCTCTTCTTAGTCAGAGTAAACATCACAAAGATTCAAGGTTTCTCCAAGCAGAGTTGTTCAGCAACTAGACTAAGACTGAGAAAATTCTTGGGTCAAACTCCAAAGATCCCCTGCTTTCTATCAACAAACAACAGATAGGAAGATCTAGGGACCAGCTGCCTTGAAGTTGATAAAAAAAAAAAAAAAAAGGTCACGGGAGTGTACCGAAAGAAGAGAAAGTTGAGCACGGAATGCTTACAGTGGACAGGCAACAAGGAAGGTTGTCTGTGAAGGAGGAAAATTGAAGCCACCGAGTGTCGCAGAAACCAACGCAAAACAAAACAAAACAAAACAACACAAAAAAAACGAGTTCTGCGATGCCCCTATGGTTAGAATGGCCAAGTACTTCCATTAGACCCAGCAGGCAGACAGAGGAAATATTATTGAATTTAGCAGGTAGGGAAGTTTGGAGGACCATGGATCAGTGATGGGAACCAGAGTGCAGTGGTCTGCCCGGGAGGGCAGAGCGAGAGAGAGACCGGAGGCCGCAGCTGCTGGCTGCTTATTTGAGAAGATCTGGTCATAAACAAAACAGGGAAAATGAGTGAGAAGGAGCATCTGGCAAGCAGGTGTCGGAGGCAGGAACCTGTGTTTAGAAGCAGAAGGTAGAAGCCGGAAAGAGGAAATACAGACGCACAAGAAAGAAAAATTATAGGCCCCCTCTGCTTCCCGCATGATGTCAGACTTCAAAGGTTGGGACATCTTGTCCTGAAAAGGAAGACGTTTGACTCGGGGGACACGGTGGAAAAATGCATCTATTATAGGCCAGGTAATGACAAATGATGGAACTGAGATCCAAGAGATACGCCCAAGGTCACCGTAGAGCCAGGGGCCCTCAACACCCAACCCGCCTGGAGCAAAGGCTCGCCCCTTCCACAAAGGCAGAGGAATCCGGCCACCCCAGGTGGAAGCCGTCTTCAACCCTCCACCCTCTCATTTCTTCAAACAAAACAAAAAGAGACACTGACACTGAAGTGCCGGAGTCACCATCATAGCAAACGTTCACATTTGCAGAACTTTTTAGAAGAATCCAGTGTTTAAAAAGGTATATGAACAAAAGAAGCCAAGGCTATCTAGCTTATCCATTCTCTGGGATTGTCCTGCCCAATATTTGTTTGTTTTTGTTTTTGTTTTTGTTTTCTGTGTGTATAGCACAGGAGCATTCTACCTCTGAGCCACCACCCCAGTCCTATTTTGTTTTTATTTTGAAACAGGGTCTCACTAAGATGATGAGAGTCTCACTACTCGCTGAGGCTGGTCCTCAAACCTGTTATCCTCCTGTCCCAGATTCTCAAGTACTGGTAACAGGTGTGCGCCACCATGCCCGGCTCTGCCCCACGTATTTTAGCACTAAGGGATTATTATGTAACTCTGAACATCCTAAATTTGACTTAAGTGAAAGCCGTGAGGATACAGAAATGACAGTTGCATCTCCTGTCCTCAAACAGCTTGCGATCCATCTGGGCAAATCTCACCACTCCCGGTCTCCGATTCTCCATAGAGAAACTGGGCCATAACTTCCTATGTGCCTCATGCAAAACCGACACAATAGGTTCAAGGAAAAATCGAAGTCATTTAGAACTTTATTTGGAAGAGCCAGAGATCATTCGATGAGTGGGGAGAAAATGGAGTAAGTTCAAGGTTCATCCAATGAAGGCGAAACTCATCATTTCCTTTTGTTTCTGATTTTACAGGGACAGAGAACATAGACACCCTTCTCTCACTCCTAAGATCATTACTTAGCCAAGCCAGATGCCCCACCAAATGCCCCAAGAGAGTCAGCAGACAGGTGAGATCTATGCCAGGCTGCGGCAGGCAGTTTGAGCGACAAATAGGCACAGGTGGTATCATCAATATTTTAATAGCCATATGTAACGGGAAAAACAGTTTCTTTGAAAAATGGCATTTGGCTTTCTGCCTGCTGTGGGACCTCCATCAGAACAAGTCATTCTTGTCTTGCTTGGTGAGCAAGATTACAGGCTCAGCTAGCTACTTCCATTCCTGGGATCTGACCCTGATGCTGAGAGTCCAGATAATATAGTTAATTCTACACGTCCTAGTTAATGAATCAGGACACAGCCATTCCCCGCCAACACCCACCCTCCGTGAAGAGCCTCTGTGCATATTTCAGAGAGACTCTTCCTGCCTCTGAATGGGCAACCAGATCACCGCTAAATAATGTTCCTGGAACTTTGCGAGCATTTGGGTTTGCTCTTTGGCTCTCAGGGCTAATTACTGTGGATATTAAAGCATTTTCCAGTTGCTAGCCCATCTTTGTGTGAAAACAAGCATGTCTTTGTAAAACAAACACATTTTTTCACTAAGAACTGTCAACTCAGATTATTGTACTAAAAGATGAAGCCGGTTCCATCTCCAGTATCTCTTCCACTCCCAAATAATTAACCTAAGCCAACCAGAGAAATCCCAAACTCCTGTCCAGCCACTAATTTAGCAATGGTCATGTGACCCAATCCTTACCAATAAAGTTCTGAGAAAAATCAAACAGGGACTATTAAGAATTATGTCCATCTTAAAAAAAAAAAAAAGACACAGGACAAGATCACCTCTCTTCTTCCTCTGAACATTATCATTTTGCACGTAACACCTCCTATATCCATCATGCCTCCAACAAAGGTGGATGGAACCAAGACCCATAGGAACACTGAGGATGTGCTGAATCATTCAAACAAGGACCTACATTTTCTAGGCCTCTTGCAACATGGGATAATAATTTACTTGCCTGAGCCAATCTGGATCAACTTGGGGATACTGCAGCTGAAGCATTGCAATACATTCTACTATTAATCAAGGTGCAGCCTTCCTCTGCAAGCGCAACCTCACTTCAGAGCTACTTGCTGCCACAGAACATCACAGAGCAGAGAGATCTCCCAAGAAGGACAGCAACTACAAAACTCTGTGCCTCCTCTTGCCTCTCAGGACCACGCCTGTGCCGATCTTCCCCCAACCCACATGAACACCACAAGAACAATTTCAGAGATGATAAAATAGTAGGTCAAAGATTTTTGTTGTTTGGTTTTGGGATACTGGAGGTTGAACCCAGAGGCATTCTACCTCCAAGCTATAACCCAACCCCATTTTTGTTTTTATTTTGAAACAGGATCTTGCTAAATTGCTAAGGCTGGACTTGAACCTGCAAGCTTCTTGTCTCTACTTCCCAAGTACTGGTATTACAGGTGTGCACCACTGTATTTTTCTTTTGTTAAGCCAGTGGGGGGGGGATCCTCTAAAGCATAAATTAGCCACACTTGAGCAAAAGGTTGCCTTATTTAAAAAAGCCACACATATGGAATAACGGGGAGATCTGGAAGGTTCTCTGCCCCTTCCCAACCGTTTCTCCCCTACCACCTGGCTAGTGCCCAGAGTTCTCCATTTAGTGGTAACATGTTTAGCCTTACTACTATTTTAAATTTTCCTGTAAGTTTATCAAATCTTTCCTGAGAGCAAAATTTGAAGAGGTAGAAAGAGAACATCATTACGATGAGCCCTAGGGGCCGAGGAGAGAGGAGAACATGAAACGGTTTTAGAAGGTACAGAAAGGTCAAATGAAAGCCTTGAAGACAAATTATACTTATTTCAAATGTCACGTCCTGCCAGGTGTGGTGGCGCACACTTGTAATCTCAGTGCTTGGGAGGCTGAAATGAGAGGATCATAGGTTCTAGGGCAGCCTTGCAACCTAGTGAGGCTCTCAGTAACCTGGCGAGACACTGTTTCAAGCAAAATAAATAAATAAATGGCTGGAGGTATAGCTCAGAGGTAGAATGCCCCTGATTCAATCCCCAGTAACACTCACACGCGCGCGCACGCGCACACACACGTGTCCTGCTCAAACTCCATGCTAATTTAGCTGATGGAGGTCAAGTGACCATAAGTGATAATATTCTCAGCCAACGAGGCCCCAGGCCCTCCTTCAGAACCTGGCCAGGGGTCAATCACAGGAGATGAGCCCCAGCTAGAATACCAACCCCAAACTTCAATATCCCATTGGAACCTTATCAGTCGTTGAGCCTGCCGGGAGGAAGAGGAAACCACCAGCCTGTGAGACCCGCCAACTGCTTCTCAGCAGTCAGTTCAAGACCTGGAGGCCAGATGTTCCCATCTGGCCTGGGCAGGTTGAGTGTTCTCTTCTTTCCCTGTCTGGGACCAACCATTTCACTGTAAGAACTGACCAGAGTTAAAATCTGAGTAGCATAACCACTCAATAAATATTTTGCATTTAAAACAAGCAGAACAACTGTTATTTTTGCAGACTATTGCCTATGATATACTTTTCAAAAAGGACTCAATAGCTGCAAAACCATTTTTATAAAATCTTTATTTTCCTGTTGGCTAAACAAGGATATAAAAGTTACCAAGATCACAAGGTTTATCATACACAAATCCACTGCCAACCTCCACCCCAGAGGCCTTTGTACTAAGCATTCCTACTTTCAATATTCTTCATCCAAGACCTCCAAAGACTGGAGCGGTCCTGAATTTTAATAGAGCTTTGAAGGTCCTTTGCCCCCAATGACATTCAGATAGAAGTTACCTCCGGTCCAGTTTCAGAAGATGCCTTCAAGATGTAATTCTCCATTGTCTAAACACATCCAAGAGATGGAAATTTGAATGGTCCTAATGGGTATAATGTCAAGCTAAGCCTCTTTCCCTGTCTTGACCTCTAATCCCCCAAATCCCTTTCCAAGAAATAAGAAGTTATTCATTTTTTAGACATTCTTTCAGACGAAACCTGTGAATATATAATATACATAGATAAAATTTGCAGGCCATTTTCCTCTTAAAGTTGCAAAAAAAATACTGTGTGCATGTGTGTCGCTATTACTATGAATTATATTATGATGTGAGACTATAAGACTGTAATGCACCAATACAAGTAATAAATAAATAAACTGCAAAAACCCACACGTAGTTTCTGGAAATGTAATTGGCACATAATCTTAGAGGAACACAATATGAATGTAAGAAATGCCCAGCATCCTTGGAGAAAGAGACACGGTTTCTCCCAGGGATATCTAACCCTAAGAGACCTGCTCCTCTCTCCTAGATCTGCCATCTTTTCTGAACACACTTTTAATCTGTATCTAGTCTGGAAGTAACCACTTTCATAAAAGTATTATTCCTATTCACTAAATTAAAATAATATTCCATCATCTGAAAGGAAATTGTGTGTGTGTGTGGGGGGGGGGGTGCTAGGGAGTGAAGCCAAGACCTTGAGAATGCTAAGCATGTACTTTACCATTAAACTATACCCCAGCTCTGAAAACTAAGCTTCAAGAGGAAGCCCAAGGGTTTTAAGCAATTTGGGATCTAATAGCAAATCTCCATCGGTCCTACCTCCGCGCTCTATTATGTTTTAGACTTTTAATCTGTCTCCTCTAAGCCTTTGTCCTTGTGAACCAAAAAGGCTTGCTATCGAACCAAATGAGAAAAACACTGCTCACCGTGGTTCACAGAAGGCGCCTGAGAAACACACCAAGCCTAGCCGTGGGCAACGGGAACGTTCTGTGTTTTCTGACATCAGGTATGTGACAGGTTTGCTAAAATGGGGCATTAACAATCACCCAAGTGGTAATGAAATCTCTACTTAGAACAATGAAAGCCACCATGCCAAGAAGGCGTGGTGGCTGCCATTGTCAGCCCCTGTTAAACATTAGCTGCTTTGGGGCTCAGGAACTTCTGTGTCCCAGTCATTGTCTCCCAATCTCTTACTCAGATCCTTCTCTTTAGCTCAAGATTCTTCATTCCTTCAGCATGACAGGCGAGAACTCGGGCTCTGGAGACAGGCGAACCTGGGGTGGAATCCAGGTTGTGTTACTAATTAGCTGTGGGCCTGGGCCAAGTTGTTTAAACGCAGTAAGATTCAGGTTTCGCGTATGTAAAATGAGAATTAAAAAGATGGCTTGCTCACTGAATCATTAAGAGGGATAAATGATACAAAGCTCTAAATACAATGTCTTTCAGCAGGACCAGCAACATAATTTGTGGGAGCCAGTGCCACATGAAAATAAAACGCGGGGCCCCTGTTCAAAAACGATGAAGAATTCCAAGATGGCGACCGAGAGTGGGGCCGCCTAGGAATACACAGGGGCGAGAGCTGCGAGGAGCCCTCCTTTTGAGTTATCGTCATCTCTGACTGCTCTCCCAACTTATAACCTGCCCCCTCGACACACCGCAGACTCCTATCCCTGTGCAAGAAACCCGGTTCATGCAACTTGGAAAATTTCAGTGGGTCATTCCAAAAACAGACACCGGTATCTCAGAAGTAATCTGTAGTAGCCTATATTTACAAGGAAAAGAACTTACCCAGATGGGAGAATCTAAAACATTAGATGATAGCACCACAGACTCATCTCAGACACCCTCTGGCTTTTTACCACATGGAGTGAACACTCTCACCCCTCTGAACCCGCGTGCAGACGGCTGGCGAAGATCACTCCATTCAGTACCACAGCTGGCCCTTCCTCCCTCCTGAATTCTTTATCCCCAATTACTCTGTTTGCTTTTACTTTCTTCATTGTTATTTACATTGTACAATATACAATATCACTTATTTCTCTGTGTTTCATTTGTTTATTTTTTCCTATGAGTTTGTACATAGACACACACACACACACACGAACACAAGCTTCTCAAGATCAGGAATTTCTGCCTGCTTATTTTTGTTCAGATGTGCGCCAAGTGCTTACAATAATGTATGGCACTTATAGGCTATTCAATAAATATTAACTGAAAGGATAAACAGACCCCCATCCTTTTACCATGTGGAGATTCAGGGAGGTTGGGTCCCTCCTTCCACATTATGGACAAATGACAGTAATAAACAGATCTGCACCCGGATCCACAACAGAGTTTAAGGCATGAATGGGAACGTTATCTATTTTCAAGCTCCCTCCTCTTAGTTCAAAGGAATAGAATCCAACTGCCTGCCCTACTAAGCGCAATACCTCTTTCAACACTAGTTTATATACACAGTTTGTCGCGATGACCTGCAGCAGCGAGCAGGGGCATTGGAGGAGTGAGCTGTTCTGAGGCAGACACCAGACTAAGCAGAGAACGTAATAGTCATAAAAACGAGAGGATCAGAAGAAAAACGATGCCATATGACTGCCTTACCACAATGACACAGAAAACCAGAGCCACTAACATCAACAAGAATGTGAGGTCTCTATCCTTGCAAGTGTGCGTCTAGATGTTAGTGAGAGACAGACCATGTTGTCCCTCCTGGTCCTGGACTTAACGCCACGGTCACAGTCACAGGTAGCTAGCTTCTTCTCAGCCCTGGGCCTGAAGCCTCACAACACAAGCCGCAGGGTCCAGGATGCCTGTATATAATTCAGCCCAGCTTCTGAAACACAGCCCGGGGGCTGTGGCTTTACAGCTGCTGGGTGGGACGTTCCCAGAGTAACAGTGTGTTATATTTCAGAACAAAAGAGAAGGACTGCCCCTCCACGCACAGTTGAAACGTAGCTCATATTGGTATCAACATCTGGAACACCCATAATCAGAAGGTGTTTGAGGGTCAACATCCTCTAGGTTCCTTGCGGAGAACAGGAAACACATCTGGGCCCCCCATCCAAAGGCACCCACATGTTCTCTCCTGAGGACAGCTCTGTGAGCAGAGCCCAGAGAATCATGCTGAACATCTGGCTTTCGCCCCAGCATGAACTACCACACCCTCTCAGCTCTGTACTCTGAATTTTCCCAACCAGCCCTTCTCAGCCACCTCAAAGCTTTCTGGTGAGAATCGGTGGTAGAGGCCCTCATCATCTCCTTTCCCAAAATAATGTGGGCCAGAGGCAAAGGCCAAAGAGGTGGAGTCTGCAGGCCCGTTTTCAAAAGTTTCAAATATCTTGGTACCAACCCCACTAAAAGAACCGTGGAGGGAAAAGCAGCCAACCCACTCCTTTCCTCCTTGGCGGTTCCCTCTCATTACAAACTTCTACTCGGATACAAAAAGAAACAAAGAGATAAAGAGATCTTGGACAAAGCCATATTATCAGTTCTGGCTACTGGAAACAAATTTTCATTTTGTAATTTTTAATGCCAAAAAGAAAAAAAAAAAGAATTGAAATTGAAAACGTCCACAGCTCTTCGACAGCTTCATCTCCAAAGAGGTTTCTGAAGCATCCAGGGGACATGGAACTGGTGTGGAGCTACCCCGACCTGCCCTGGTGTCTTTCTGAAATATGCAAATGCCTCTTATTTTCCTGACTCTTTCCTCTAAAGAGCGAGTCTTTCCTTTAAAAAGGAAGGAAGTAGATTTCTTGGCAGTACAGTTTAAGAGGCCAAATAAAGCAGCCTTCCTCCTTTTGTGGAGGAGGCTTTTCCAGCAGACACATGCGCACACATGTGCTTTTAAAAATACAAATAAGGGAGAGAGAGAGAGGGAGTGTGTGAGACAGCTGGAAAGAAAATGCTACTTTAGCTTATCCAGGTTTGTTTAAAAAAAAAAAAAACCTTCCCACAAAAATCAAGCAGGAGGCATGCAATTCTCAAAACACCCCCCCCCCTTTCCTGCAACAAGAAGAAACGGGGTGGGGGGAGCCGTCGATGGTGTAAGAAAAAAAAAAAAAGCTTAACTTGCTAAAGAAATAAAAACGAAGTGTTATTGCTCTTAAGAAAGTTTCAAAGGGCGGGGCTTCTTCATCTGCTCAGACAGCAAAACTCTCTCCAGACCTCTTGGTTAGGGCCTCCCCACTTCCCAGTCTCCAGCTGTTACCCAAGGGCAACACCTCCCCTTCTCCAGCCACCCGGGCCCGCCGCCCAGGCCTCACCGTGGGGTACGCGAGGGCCTCGGTCTCCGCGGGCTCTGACAGCTCGCTCAGCTTGCGGTCCCACTGCAGGACGCTCTGCTCCCCGCTCTCCAGCACCTCCATGGTGGTCCGGGCCGCGCAGGGCCGAGGATGCTGAGGGCAGGAGGGGGCCGAGCAGAGGCGCCTCGGACCCGCGCGATTCCTCTCTCCGCGTGTGCGTGCGTGTACTGGTGCGTGTGCGAAGAGCTTACACACTCGGGCAGGAAAACGTCTGCTTCCCTGCCTGAGGGAGAACGGTCGGGGGTCCCCGTCCCGCGTCCTCGGAGAGCTGAGGATTCCCGGGGACACAGCAGTCCAGGTCTCGGACCACAGGCTGCAGAGGTTAAAGAGGGATGTGCATCCGAAACTAAGGTGGCAAATCAGCTCGCATCCCAACCTTCGCAAAAGCCCACTTTCCACTACAGCCCTAGACACAAACTTTGAGACTCCCCAGGGATCCCCAGCTAGGCTTCAGGACCCAGCTGCGACCCCGCCTCCCTCTAGGGAAGTAACCAATCGGATGTTTGCCTCGCCCACCGTAACCAATCAGAAGTCTGTTTCTCCTCCCTGGCCCGCCCACAAAGGCAGAGCCGCGGGAAGTCTCCGCCCCGGCCCTGGAATGTGGGCGAGGAGCGCCTTTGACGTCACCAGGGAACAGCCCCCTGCGTGAGCGCAGCCAGCTGCCGGAGGCCGGCTATCGCGGACCAATGGAGTCCTAGGGTTCGAAAGTGATGGACGGAGAGACTGACCAATAACAGAGGGAAATCTTGGAGGAGCAGCCAGTCAAATAGCGACAAGAATACATTTTATAAAAGAGGGCGGGTGGACCCAGTCTCCTCCCTGAGAACCCGCAGATACTACAGTTCACGGAGAAGGGAGCTAGGGTTGCTGCAAGGCAGAATGTCGCAGAATTTTGTAGAGAAATGGAAGAGACTTAAGTGTTGTCCAAAATATAACCAACTACATTAACTCACTGCAGTCTCTATTTTTTAAATTACATATGCACAAATATAAACTTTCCTTTTAATTCACGAATTTAGATTAGCACAGGAACTGACAACCAAACTATTATTGCTTTAAACATTTTTTTGCACATTTTCTGTTTATACTCGTCTTCTTACATGTTTTAATGGGTTTCATGTGTGTGTGTGTGTGTGTGTGTGTGTGTGTGTGTGTCTGCGTGTGTGTGTTTTACTGGGGATTGAACCCAGGGGCATTCTACCTCGGAGCTACAAGAACTACAACCCCAAGTCATTTTTATTTTATTTTATTTTTTTATTTATTGTGGTTCTGGGGACGGACCTCAGGGGCATTATTACCTCCGAGCTACACTCCCAGCCCCAGTTTTTCTTTCTTTCTTTTTTTTTTTTTTTTTTTCTTGCGGTACTGGGGCTGGAACCCAGGGGCATTGTACCTCCGAGGTACACCCCCACCCAGCCCTATTCTTTAGTCTTTTTTATTTTTATTTATTTATATTTATATTTATATTTTTTCGCGGTACAGAGGATGGAACCCGGGGACATTGCACTTCCGAGCTACACCCCCAGCCCTATTTTTTAGTCTTTTTATGCAGTAATAGGGATGGAACCCAGGGGCATTGTACCTCCGCCCTACACCCCAACTCTAATTTTTTAGTCTTTTTGTTTTTTTAAAGAGTCTCACCGAGTTGCGAAGGGCCTCGCTAAATAGCTGAGGCTGTTGGAAAACCGCAATCCTCTAGTCTCAGCCTCCTGGATGCTGGGATTACAGGCTTGCGCCACCGAGCCCGGCTTTTCTTTTTTTTTTTAATTATTTATTATTATTTTTTTTATGGGTGTCTCGCTACTTTGCAGAGGCCATCCTGGAACCTGCGATCCTCCTATCTCAGCCTCACAAATACTGGTATTACAGGTGTGTGCCACCACACAGGACTTCTTAATTTCTTTCATTCACTCCACATTATTGATAAGTGCCAATGAGGAACCCGGTGTAGTGGCACCTGTAATCCCAGTACTTGGGAGACGGAGACAAGAGGATTGCGGGTTCCAGGATAGCCCCAGCAACTGAGTGAGACACTGAGGGAGGGAGGAAGGGAGGGAGGGAGGGAGGAAGGGAGGGAGGGAGGGAGGAGGGAAGGAAGGGAAGGAAAGCAAGCCAGTGATATGCTTTGCTTTTTTAGATCCCGGAGCCGTGAGCTACAGTTCTACTTTCCATAGAGGTTTTCTTCCAATGAACTCAGCCAATAAGCAAATAAATAGCATGTGATATAAATTTAGGAAGTGTTAATTGCTATTAATAAAAATAAAAGCAGGGTAAGGAGGTGGAGCCGTTGGGTGCTATTTCAGATATTCATCCAGAAAGATTTTTTCTGGCTAGGTGATATGTGAGTGTCCTCTGAATAAAATGAGAGGTAGGAGCAGGTATTTTTGTGACTGCAGGAAGGTGCACCTGGCGCTGTGTGAAGAAACCCATGAGAGCAAGGCCTGAAGATGGGCAGGAACCAGATCATCCCACCTGCCTCCCTTAGAGAACAGATGGCCTCGCCTAAAGAAATTTCCCCCAACATTGTGGTTTTTGTTCCTCCTTCTTGGTTCCTCCTTTTAAAGATCTAGTCCTTGAAAATATACTTTCCCTGTCTTAAAGACAAAGTGGATTCTAGATGTTTCTTGCAATGACACATACAAGTATCGGGGATTGCTTTGCCACCTTGATTGTAGATGGGAATGGTCAAATTTTACATTGTCTTGAAGTACCAATTTATCTTGTAAACTACATTTTTCTGGTACTATCTCCTGGATTTTTTTTTTAAATGGTATTTGGGATTAAACCTGGGAGAATTCTACCTCTAAGCCACACACACCCAAACCTATTTTAATTCTTGATTTTTTGTTTTTGTTTGTTTGTTGGTTGGTTGGTGGTACTGGGGATGGAACCCTTCTACCTCCGGGCTACACTCCCAGGCCTATTTTATATTTTTATTTGGAAACAGGGTCTCTTAAGCCAGGGAGGCTGGCTTCGAACCTGCGTGATCCTCCTGTCTCCACCTTCCAAGCGCGGGGATTACAAGCGTGTACATGTACCACCACGCCCAGCTTAATTCTTGTTTTGAAACACTGTCTTGCCAAGTTACCGAGGGTCTCCCTAAATTTCTGAGATGAACCTATGATCCTCCTGTTTCCATCTCCCAGGTACTGGGATTACAAGTATACACCATCACACCCAGCTTCTGGCAGTATGTTTAGGTTATTTTAATGCTTAAATAAAAAACTGTAGTTTAGGGACACAGACCTTTCTGATATGACTTTTCTCTTTTTCCCCCCCGCTTAGGTCCTGATATTAGTTGCTGTCTTTCCATGATTCCACCTACTTAAAGATCTGTTCTACATGCTTTATATACCTTTATCTCAATTATTGAGATAAATTGCGTTCAGAATTGGGCACTCGCATTTGGGAGGCTGAGACAGGAGGATCATGGTTTTGGGCCAGCCTCATCTAATTAGTGAGGCCCTTTGAAACTCAATGAGACCCTGTTTCAAAATAAAAAATGAAAATAGGGCTGGGGGTATAACTTGGAGGTAGAATGCCCCTGGGTTTCCTCCCCAGTACCACAAAAAAAGAAAAAAGAAAAAAAAAAAAGAAAAAGAAAAAGAAAAGAATTGGGCACTCAACAATTCCTGCGTCATAAAAATAGGTTCTAGCTTCTGAATTGGCATGCCCCCATTTATCAGCATGCTTTGTATTGGGGCAACAAATATTAATTTATTGGATTTTCCCTTTTAATATCTTATGCTTTCATTTTATCCACAAGGTTCTGTTCAGTATGTAAGAAAGTCCAAACACCATTTTATCTATATTGTTCTAGGTATAAAAATCTCTTGAAGAAAGAAATGTGGTTCTCTTGTTCACCTTTTTCTAGACTGGTGCTTAGGGGAGAAGAAAGCACATTCATTTCAACTATGAAGATGTGGAGCCCAAAGGCAGGAAGAGGGATGCAGTCTAGTCTGGTATTTCTCAGGCATCTCTGGAATTGGAGCTGACCTTTTACCTTAGGATTTAACCTAATAAGTAACATAGCAACCAAGCAAGCTTGAGTTGGCGATGGTCAGAAAGACATTAGTTCTTCTTCCTCAACTGGAATCTTCCCAGGAGATCCAGCTCAGCTAGCTGGTGACTTGGAAAGAGTTGGGAGGTACGTCTGTTGTCCCAGTTTCTCGGGGGAGAGGTCAACCTAAGGCAGCATGAAAGTGTCATGTAAAATGATAGGCAGCAAATAGCAAACCCAGAGCTGGGCATCGTGGCACACACCTCTAATCCCAGTACCTGAGAGGCTGAGACATGAGGATCACAAGTTAGAGACTAGCCTTAGCTTCTTAAGTGAGACCTTGTTTCAAAATCAAAAGATAAATAAATAAAAGGAGGCTGGGAACATAACTTGGAGATAGAATGCCCCTGGGGTCAATCCCAGAACAAAAACAAAACAAAACAAATAATAAAACAAACAAAAAAACCCAGCCCTGGAGCCATGAATACATGACACATGATACAAGCATTGAACTTGAACACATGGTCTTCCTACGTGAAATTGTAGAGAATGTGTGTGAAACTGATAAAGGTCCGTCCCTCTAGCCAAGTGGCTGCGGGCAGGGACAGGCAAGAGAGGGGGCCACCATGTTAACAGATGCCTGATCCGCCTGATCCATTGGTCTCTTGCAGGTCAGCCACTAGGTGACTTGAAACAGAAATGCAATTGTCTAAAGCAGGGTCTCAGCAAGGCCATGGTCCTTTGAGTCCTGGCCTCTTCTGGCATCTAGTGGCAGCCATCGATCCTTCAAGTTCACTGGCTGGCAGCCACATGGCTCTCCTCTCTGCCTCCATCACCCACAACGTCCTCCAATGGAGTACTGTCTTCACATGGCCGTCTCTTGCCTGTGTGTCTGTATCTTCCTGTGGTGTGACCTGATCTTAATAAATTCCATCTGCAATGACTGTTTCTAAACAAAGTCCGTTCTGAAGAACTGAGGCTTAGCAGTTTAATCTATTTCTTTGGGGTACATAACTGAACCTACTCACCGTGAATACCACCATCATTCTGCAGCCCACAAGATATTTCTTTGATTCTTTGATAAAACCATCAGAGTCAGAAGAAATAGAACAGACCTCATTATGCTTAGTTCTGAGCGTGCCTGTCATAGTTCTGTAAGGTGTGCGCTGCCCTCTTACCTTCCCCTTTTCTTCTCCTTTTCTTTTGTACCTGGACAGTAAAGAGCTCATCTCCACACTCCTCCTATGAACCCCGAGTTCTCTAAGTGCAGCCCCTTATCTTCCTTACTTCTTAAACCGTTCGTGATGGCACAATCAGGTTTGTACCTCTGAGAACTCCTGGTTCCTCTAATGTCTGTCTGTCTGTCTGTCTGTCTCTCTCTCTCTCTCTCTCTCTCTCTCTCTCTTTCTTTCTTTCTTTCTTTCTCTCTCTCACTTGCAGTACTGAGGATGTAACCCAGGGGCTTTCTACCTCTGTGCTATACCCCATCCCCATTTTTATTCTTTATCTTGAAACAGAGTCCCACTAAGTTGTGAGACCCTCACTAAGTGACTAAGGCTGGCTATATGCCTGTGATCCTCCTGTCTCAGCATTCCAAGTACTGCCATTAAAGTCCATGCCACCAAGCCCGGCTGAGTGTGTCTATTTTTAATATGACAAACCATGGCTTCCTGCCTGTCTCATCCCTGAACATTGTTTTCATGAATTCTGAAGCTGTGACTATCAAGTTCATTCCTCAGTACTCTGCCATCTTTTGAAAATTTTCTATGTTAACATATTATATAACTATATTCTAGTTTGGAATGGGAACAAAATTTACCCCTTGACCTTCCTGCTTTTAAGTCTTCCTGTCCTAAAAGTCTTGTTTGCTTTCTCTGGTTTCGTTGCGATGGGGTCTCTCTATATTGTCCAGGCTGGCCTCAAACTCCTAGGCTCCCTTAATCTTCCTGCCTCTCAAGTAACTGGTACTATAGTGTACACACCCACAACCAGCCTCTAACAGTCTTCAGGATAGCACACATATTCTAGTTTTGAGGAATTTCTTGCAATTACAATGACATAATCAGAAAAGTTGTCTTCCACTTAGTTATTCTTTCTTGCATACAGATCAGAGAGGGAAGAATATGTCCATGAGAATCTGTAGTCTCTCCCTGGGAAACCTAGGATATTAGTATAGACCTTAGGGGCCTGAAAAGGGGTGATGAGAACACTGAGCACAGAGATTAAAAAGTCAAACAAAGGGCTGGGGACAGAGCTCAGTGTGTATGGCCCTGGGTTGAATCCCAATTACCACCAAAATAAATAAATGTATTGATTAATATAAAGAAAAAGAAGAAAAAAAGGAGGAGAGGAGGAGGAAGAAGAGAAGGAGGAGGAGAGGAGAAGGCAGAGATGGAGGAGGAGGAGGAAGAGGAGAAATGATCATTGAACCCAGGGCCCTTGTGCACTGAGCTACATCCCCAGCCTTTATCTATTTATCTAATTTCCGAGATAGGGACTTGCTAAGTTGCCCAGGCTGGCCCAAAACTTGTGATCCTCCTAACTCAGCCTCTCAAGCAAGTATTTGGGATTGATTACAGGTACGTGCCACTTTGCCCAACACAAGAGCCTTATTTTGAAGGCTGTAATTTTTTTTTTTAACCAAAGAATCAAATAAATATGTTTGAAGAGTGTAATATGGTCAGAAGGGCTGCACTTACGCTAGAACTCACGTGGTAATATTGAGGACGACTCACAGGTGTTATGGGTTGGAGTGTGTCCTGCAAAAAGAGAGACTGAAGTCCAAACCTCCAGTCCCTCAGGAAGGGTCAAAAGGTGTTGCTACCCTCCTCTGAAATGTAACAGTGAGCTGGACCCAGCTGGAAGGCACAGAAGCCTTGAGCTCAGTGGAGGTTGGTTTTTGATAAAAAATTGCCCCCAAAGGGCTCCTGGGTAGAGCCATTCTACCTGTAGCCAAGGAAACATATCCCTCGGTCTCCCAGATTGTGTGTTGGTTTGTTTACTTACGTATTTATTTACTCCTGGGGTTGAACCCTTGGGCATTCTACCTCTGAGCTATACCCTGATCCCAGTTTGTTCATTTGTTCTTTATTTTTAAGTTTGAAACAGGTTCTCACCAAGTTGCTAAGGCTGTCTTCAAACCTGTGATCCTCCTGTATCAGCCGCCAAGTACTGGAATTACAGGCATGTGCCACTATGCCTGGCTAGAGATATCAATTGTATAACATGGGGGTAACAGGCTTCTCTTTTTTGGACTTTAGGTGATCTAATCCCAGTGTGGAAGATAAGGCTCATGCCATTGAATGTGATGGCCCAGGGGTGCCAGCGCTCAAGAAATGGGGAGAGGGTGTCAGAAGTGAGACCCAGCCAGGAGGAGAGAACTGGAGTGGGCCAAGGGCCAGGGACTAGGTAGGGAGGGTCCAAGCATGTACATTGCTTTTCACAGTTCTGCCCCAGTGTAGGATCCTCAACTGAGGATACTGCTTGCACTGTGTCAAAACGGAAGTTGGTGGAGAACAGAGAATCCCCAACCCAGAAGGGAGACCACACCCCTACACTAAGCAACCGAGCATGCAAAGGCCGGGAATGCTAACCTTCGTCTTTTCTACAACACTGCCACCATGTGGCTTCAGGGAACAATGCAGCTAGCAAGCCCAATTTGATAAATTGGAAAAGCCGGGCTGTTGTTAAATACAATCAGTTCTCACCTTTTCTCTTAATTTCCTGCCCTCAAGTCAAGATGCAGAACATTTCCATCAACATAGAGCGCATCTTTGTGTGGTTGCCCGGCCGGTGATTGCTGCTCCTTTGAACCCCCGGGTTTAGACTCTCCTGTTCTCTAGCACGTAAGTGAAATTCTGTTCTTTCCTGTATGGCTCACAGCGTCTGCAACTCACACCCAGCACAGTCTGTTCTCATTCTTCCCAGCAGTGTACCCTAAGGTCGCCAGGAACACAGAGTAACCAGTTTAGAACCATTGCCCTTGGGGAAAATACAGGTGTGCTTCTGTGAGTGTCAGGTGTCCACAACTTCATGAACTGATGAATACATACAAACAAATGTAGCAATTGGCATATAAAACTCGTATGAGACAATCAATACATAGACATATAATTAAATCCCCGAACATGGGAGGCTGATACAGACGAGCTGCCAGCTCAAGGCCAGCCTCAGGAATTTAGTGAGACTCTCAGTAACTTCGTGAGCCTCTGTTTCAAAATAAAATATATGTATGTATATATGGCTGAAAGTGTAGCTCAGAGGTAAAAACTCTGCTGGGTTAAGTCCCCAGAGCCAAAATATAAAATAAATAGTCAGGTGTGGTGCACGCTTGTAATCCCTGAGCTTGGGAGGCGGAGACAGAAGGATCACGCAGGTTCAAAGCCTGCAGTGCTGGCTTAGGAGACCCTGTTTCCAAATAAAATAAAATTTAAAAGTATATAAAATAAATTAAAATTAAAAGATTCTTATTTAATCTGTTTTCCCCAGAAGGCACATCTCAGTCTTTTGGCCTTTAGGATTACTGGGGAACTTTTTTTTTTTAACCACTTTGTCAACTGGTCACTAGTGATTTTTGTGTCCTACTTAAGAAATAATTGCTTACATTTAGGCACTGAGGTCATTCTTGTATTTCTTTGGGTAGCTTTACAAATTCACCATTCACATTTAGGTCTGTGATCTATTTCAAATTGAATTTTCTGTATAAGGTGAAGTAGGAATTGAGGTTGATTTTTTTCTCCATACACATGCCTATTTCTCTAGTACTGAAAGATCCTCTTTCCCTATTAATTGGCACTATTTTGGTGATGGTTTATTTTATGTGCCTTCGTGGCAAGGCCACAAGACCCAGATATTTAGTCAAACATATCTGGACGTTTCTGTGGATGTATTTTTAGAAGAAACAAACTTTTTTTTTTTTTTTTGGCTAGTACTGGGGATAGAACCAGGGGCCTTCTACCACCAAACTATACCCAGTCCTATTTTTTTTTAATTCCTTATTTTGAAGCAGGGTCTCTAGACTTCTGGGAAGATGGTGACCAAGGAAAGCAGTACATATCAGTCCTACTGACACTCAGTCTCCATTACTGTAAAAACAACATTCTGATTTCTGATAAAAGAAAAAAAGAGCACTATAACTATAAAAAAAATGATAAGTGAAAGGCAGCAGCAAAAAAAAAAAAAAAGCTAGAAGGCCAATCAGAGAGCAGAAAAGGACCCTGCCTCCCTCCAATGGCTGTGGCCGTGGGTGCCAAGGCAGCCGGTGACATTTTGCCTCACCCTAGCCAACTGCCAGAGACTCACAGGAAAACAACCAATGACTTGAAACAAATTAAGTAGTTGCAGCTAATCAGAACTGTAAACCCTAAGTTCCTTATGTCTGAATACTGGCTATAATTTGCAGCAGGGATGGCTGAGCTCACCATGTCCTCCAAAGATCCAAAGTGGCACTCAACAATACCATAATTGAACCCACCATCTCCACGGGAGAATGTTTAGCATAGCCACAATAAACTCCCTGGGTCTGAGACTTTGCAGTTCAACCCAGCAAAAGTGGGGATTGAGTCTGCTGTTGGACATAACAGAAGCTCAGAGAGACTCAGGCTCTGCATCAGTGCAAAGCGTGGAGGTAGAACTATGCTTAACACTAGATCTAACTAGCAAGATCCCCAAGAACACCACAGACCACCTAATTGTAGTGAATGGGGAGAAGTCAGACCACTGCAGCCCTAGAGGCAAAGAGCAGAGACTTTTATGTATACACTGGGTTTGGTCCCAAAGGCATCCATTTCCTGCACAGGTAGGGAGAGACTCGGGCTCTGCATCCATGAAAAGCATGGAGAGTGACCTGTGCTGAACACTAGATCAATCCCCACCGATATCAGCCATCTGTATAAACTGAGAGAGACTCAGAGAACCAGGCTTGCAGCAGGAAAGGTGCTGGTGGTACTTGGTGTCTGCACAGAGAGACACTACAGAGGCCCAGTCTGCCAAATATTCATATATTTGTAGAGTGGCATTATTTATTGTTGTTTTGTTTTTTGTTTTGTTTTGTGTTTATGTTTATGCTTGTTTGTTTGCTTCCTTTCCCAACTCTTTCCCAAGCCTCTTCCCTTGTACATACCTACTCTATTCTATTTCTTTTCTTTTTGTTTTTTCTTCTTTGTCTTCTATTAAATCCACTTTATGTCAGTATACTAAATACTTTACATTGGTTACTAAAATACTGCTACATATTCGCTATCTCAATCTCTACTATATATTACCTTATCAAACTCAAACTCTTACTCTGATCCTATCTATGGCTTCACCCTATTCTTGCATTTATGATTTCACTTTCCTCCTCACTCAACCTGCAACACGGAATGCAACACAACTTGCCCTTGGATATACCAGCTGACACATAGAGACTGAGAGAAATCTATCAAAAGCAACAGATACAAACTTCTGAAATCATGAGAAGCAGGAAGAACAAGAAAGAAATGAGCTCCCACAACCCCACAATAACAGAACCTGACAACACAGAATTGTAGAGACCTCCAGAAAAACAAATAAGAAATTCAACATTAGAAATTATACAGGATTTCTGAAAAGAATTGAGAGAGTCTGAAAAGAATTGAGAGAGTCTGAAAAAAATAAAGCATACAATAATTAAAGTGAAGGCATCAATACAAATCATAAACAATAAATTAGACCACATGGAGAATAGAATCTCACTCTTAGAAGATGATCACTCCAAAAATGAACACATAGTATAGAACTAAAAAAAAAATTTGACAGCATGAATTGGACATTAAAGAATTATGGGATTAACTTAAAAGGGCTAACCTCCGAATAATAGGCACAGAAGAGAATATAGAAAATGAAACCAAAGGGATCAATAATCTGTTAAAAGAAGTAATATCAGAAAAATTTTGAAACATAAAACAAGAGATTGATACAAGGCACAGGAAACTTATAGAACTCCCTTTAGACAAGATCAGGAAAAGGTGCACTATGCCACATAATAGTCAAACTGACAAATGTAGAAGCCAAGGAAAGAACCTTAAAGGCAACAAAAACAAAAGACCAAGTGACATTCAGAGGCAAACCAATTAGAATCATTCCAGACTTCCCAAACTAAGTCATGAAAACTAGAAGGGCCTGGAAAGAAAACAACTTGCAGCCCCAAATTTCTTATCTAGCAAAAATATCTCTCAAATTAGATGGGGAAATAAAAATATTCCACAACAAACAGAAGCAAAAAGAATTTATGTTTTCCAAACCAGCACTAGAGAAAATACTCAAACAAATTAACTGCAAAGAAGAAATAAGTAATACATGCCCAAACCAGACAAACAAGAATTTCCATCAAGCAAACTAAGCAAAGAAGAACAAACACTACCTCAAACAGAAGTGAAAAGTTAAAACGTTAGGAAGTAAAAATCACCTCTCAATAATCACACTGAGCATAAATTATTAGAAGAGACAAAGCAGGTCACTTTTTACTTGTAAAAGGAACAATCCAGCAAGGGAAATAATGATCATCAACATTTATGCCCCAAACATAAGTGCAGCCACTTTCATAAAACAAATTCTTTGTGACATTAAGTCACACATAAGTTCCAATATAATAATACTGGGAGACTTCAACATCCTTCTCACACTGCTAAACCAATCTTCTAGACAAAAGGTCAATAAGGATGCCTCAGACCTAAAGAACACCATAAACCAAATGGACATATTAGACACATATAGAGTATTCCACCCAACTATAGCACATTTTCCTCAGCTGTTTATGGAAACTTCTCCAAAATAGACCACATCTTGGGCTACAAAGTGAGCACAACCAAATTCAAAAAATGTGACATACTTGGCCGGGCGTGGTGGCACACGCTTGTAATCCCCGCGCTTGGGAGGCAGAGACAGGAGGATCGCGCAGGTTCGAAGCCAGCCGCGCGCACTGGCTTAGGAGACCCTGTTTCCAAATAAAAATGTAAAAAATAGGTCTGGGAGTGTATCCCGGAGGTAGAAGGGCTTCCAGGAACCCCAGTACCACCAAAAAAAAAAAAAAAAAAAAAAAATTTTACATACTTCCATGCGTGTTTTCAGACTATAATGAAATGAAACTAGAAATCAAATACAAGATGACACAGAGAAATCACATAAATATGTGGAGATTGGACACGCACTGCTGAATGAAGAATGAATCATAAAAGAAGTAAGGAGTGGAATAAAGAAATTTCTAGAAGCAAAAAGTTGCAACATATCAAAACATCTGGAACACCCTGAAGGCAGTATTAATAGGAAAAGTCATAGCACTGAGTGCCTACATAAAAAAAAACAGAAAATCGTCAAATAAATAACCTAATGACACACCTCAAAGCCCTTGAAAAACAGAAACAGTCTAACCCCAAAGCCAGTAGAAAACAGGAAATCATTAAAATAAGAGCAGAATTCAATGTAGTAGAAAATAAAAAATACAGAAAAATGAACAAAACCAAAAGCTGCTTTTAAAAAAATTAACAAGATAGATAAACCACTAGCCAACTTAACCAAAAAAGAGATAACCAACCCAACTTATGAAGATAAGAGATGAAAAAGAAGATATTATCACTGACAGTGTAGTAATTAAAAGGATTATCAGAAACTACTTTGAAAAACTATACTGCAGCAAAACGGAAAATCTGGAAGAAATTGACAACTTTCTACACAAGTACTTTCCTAAACTGAATCAAGAAGCTATAGAAAATTTAAGCCAACCAATAGAAATCAAAGTGATTGAAGCAGCAATAAAAAACCTACCATCAAAGAAAAACCCAGGACCAGATGGTTTCCCAAGTGAACTTTACAAACCTTTATAGAAGAGTTAATCCCAATATTCCTGAAACTATTTTATGAAATAGAAAGAGATGGAACTCTCCCAAATACATTTTATGAAGCCAACATCACATGAATACCCAAAACGAATAAAGACAGCTCAAGGAAAGAAAGCTATAGGCCAATGTTCCTGATGGACTTGGATGCATATTGACCTTTTCAATTCACAACCTTGCTAAAAACAGGAAGTATAAATCTTACAATTTGTGCTTCTTTTGATATTTATTCTAGGTTTTTATGTTACTTTTTCTTTCTTTCTTTTTTTTTTTCAGTACTGGAGATGGAATCCAGGAGCATTCTGCCTCCATACTACACCCCCAGCCCTATTTTTTTTTTATTCCTTATTTTAAAACAGGGTCTCACTAAGTTGCAGAAGACCTCACTAAGTAGCTGAGGCTGTCCTCGAACCTCGATCCTCCTGCCTCAGCCTCCCAAATGCTGGGATAACAAGCGTGTGCCACAACACCTGGCTTTATGTTTCTATATACATTTTAGAATCAGCATCTCAGTTTCTAACAAAAAAAATCTAGTGAAACTTAGATTGCAATTGTATTGAATCTATAAATCAATTAGAGGAAAATTACCATCTGAAGCTGAAAAACAGTTGAGTTTCTAATCCATGAACATATTTTTCTCCATTTTTAGATCTTCAATGTCTCTCAGCAATATCAGGTAGGTCTCAATGTAGTGGTCTTGGATGTCTTTTATTAGAATTATTCCTAGCTATATTTTTGTTTTGGGGTGCTATCTTAAATAAAACTTTTTTATTTTATTGAATAAATCTCATTTTTATTTTATTGGTACATTATAGTCTCACATCATAAGGTGGATCATGTTGACAATGGCATATATTCACACAGTACCTGGTGCCCTCCCCACCCCCACACTTACCCTTTTCCCTCCCTCCCAATACTGAGTTCCCAGGTTAACAATGTTATATTCATATGTATACACATATTCAAATGTAGCTTTTCCATTAATTAACCTCAGCCTTCTTCCTCCCCTACCCTTACTTTCTGGCTTTGCTGAGGTTTTCCCCTTCATTATCCAATGTCCCTCTGATATCAATAATACTCCTTATCTTGAGCCTATTAGAGAAAACATATGTCCCTTCTCTTTCTGTGCTTGACTAATCTCACTTAACATAATGTTCCCCAGGTCTTTTCATCTTCTTGCGAATGACATGATTTTGTTCTTTTTTTATGGCTGAGTAGAACCCATTGTGCATATTTCTCATAATTTTGTAATACATTCCTCCATTGCTAGAGACCTAGGTTGGTTCTATATTTTCTTATTGCAAATTGTGCTGCTATGAAGATGGGTATGCATATGTTACTGTAGTTCTCTGATTTCAAAAGTGTTTCTTGTTATATGTGAATTTGTGGATAACCTGTCTGATCAAATCCTAGCAGCAGGGACTTAGAGGTGTCAGCAGGTTCATGTATGGGTTAGTAGTGTTATTTTTCAATGTTGCAGGTTAGGTTAAAGTGGAGGAGCCTGGGTGATGGGTACAGGATTATGGTAAAGTAGAGGATATGATTAAGTTGTGTAAGAATTTAAGTATAATAAGGTAGTGTCTGTTTAGAGTATTTATGTATGGAGATATGAAACAGCTTAGTATAAAACAAGAAGATACAGGAAGGGAAAAAGTTTTAGAGAAGAGAGTAGGTAAGATAGAAAGAGGAAGTTTGTAAAAGGAATGGCTGATGGAGCAAACAAACATGCATATAAAAACAAAACAAGCAACAAAAATTAACAAAAGAATAAACACTAGTTTGCAGAGTTAGTGTGTGTGTGTGTGTGTGAGAGAGAGAGAGAGAGAGAGAGAGAGAGAGAGAGAGAGAGAGAAAGAGAGAGAGAGAGAGAGACTGGAGAGTCAACCCAGGGTGTTCTACCTCTGAGCTATGCTCCCAGGCCTTAGTTTCACTATTTATTTTGAAACAAGGTCTTGCCAAGTTGCTAAGAGCCTGGTTAAGTTGCTGAGGTGGACTTCAAGCCTATGGTTCTCCTGTCTAAGCCTTCCAAGTACTTGGATGGCATACAGGTGTGGGCCACCATGCCTGGCTTAGTCACATATTTATAATGACTACTCTTGCTGATAAGCTGCAATCCTGTCTCAACCTCTCAGTCCACTACTGGGATTCCAGGTATGTGTCACCTTGCCCAGCCGGATATTCTTATCACACATGAATGATGAATTCTGTAAGTGTTTGCCCTGCCTTTGCTGGAGTGATCATCTACCCCCCACCCCCTCCCCATATTCTGTTCATATGGTAATGAAAACAGTTAATTTTCAAGAGTTCAACCAACTTTCATTCTGCGAAACACTGTATAGTGTTGAATTAGGTTTTTGAATATTTGGTTATAGATTGTTGCATCTTCATGAGTGATATTGTTTTGCAAAAAATGGGTAACATCTTAGTCAAATGTTAATATTAGAATATGCTAGACTCTGACAGTAATGCCCCCTTTATTTTCTGAAAACATTCACATAAAATTTGTATTTCTCTTTCTTGAAGGATAGATTTCACCAGCAGAACCATCCACATTTGGAATTTGCTTATTGGGAAGGTTTACACTAGAGTTTTTGTGTGCTCCATGGAGCACATTTAAACTAGCCACTTAAAGTTTCTATTCCATAGTTGAACAGTTGAACGTTAGAGTCACCTCGCAATTGGCATCCATTGCCCATCATTATTTTCAGATTTGATTGCTGTGTTTGATCACTGCATCAGTCAGCTTGGTTGACTGACACAGTGTCCTTGCAGTTCTGGAGTTGGGAAGGAATCCCAGTTGCAAGATTGAGGTACCAGGTAATTCCCTTCCAAGTGAGGACTCTTCCTGCCCTGCACATGGTCAACTTCCTGTACGTGCTTGGAGTAAGGAGAAGGAAAGAGGGGGGAGATAAAAAAGAAAAAGGAGAGGGAGAGGGAGAGGGAGAGGGAGAGGGAGAGAGAGAGAGAGAGAGAGAGAGAGAGAGAGAGAGAGAGAGAGAGGAGATCCTCCTCTTTTTTTTTTTATCTTTTATTTGGCAGGGGGTGTGTGGTACTGGGTATTGAACCCAGGTGCATTCTCTGAACTACACCCTTAGACCTTTTTAAAAATTTGGAACAGGGCCTCACTAAATTGTTGAGGGTCTCCCTAACTAGCCGAGGCTGGCCTCGAACCTTTAATCCTTTTGTCACAGCCTCATAAGCACTAGAATTATAGGTATGCACCCCCACAAATGGCTTCTTTCTTTTCTTATAAAATTACAAATCCTATAATGATGTTTCCACCCTCTTGGCCTTGTCTATCCTAATTACCTCCCAAAGACCCCATCTAAACACACACAGTAGGTGTTAGAGTTTCAACATGCATATTCAGGGAATAAAAAAATTCAGTGTTCAGCAATCATGCCTACCTGTTGAGGGTAATTGTTTTCAGGTATAGTGATTTCGGTTTTTATTTTGGCCATTGTAAATGTTAAATCCTTTGGAGACTCTTGGTTTTTAAACATTTTAACAAGCAATCAACACAGACCCAGACCATAAGCAAGCTAGGTTACCTTTTCTATTATCTACAAGCATTTGTGTAAGATTAGTTTTGCCTCATAAATATTTGTAGAATTTCATTAGCAAAACTCTCTGGAGTTTATTTCATGAAAGAGCTTTAGTTACAGATGCAATTTCACTAAGAAATACAGAGTCCTAAGGTTCCTAAGTAAAATGGTATAAAATGCTGTGCTTATCCTTAGAATATAAAACAATTTCTTTAGATATTAGAGATATATTCATTTTCTTGGTTGTTGACCTAAACTTAAAAATTACTTTATACACAAAAGTTTTCTTTTCCAATGCCCCAGACCAGTGGGACTGCATTATCATCTAAGAAAATTAATATTAATTTTTGTTAATTTTTTATTGGTGCATTGTATTCATACATCATATTGGGGTAAAAACTTGTGTGTACATACATGTACACATCACTGATTTAACCCCTACCCAGTTCCCACCCCATTCCCTCCCCATCCCTCCTTCCCATGCTTGGCTTAGTGGTTGACTTCAATATGTTTAAGTACATTGTGTGTTTTAGAGATTTTCCTTTCTCCTCCTTTAGGTTGCCTTGTTTGCTCCCCTATAGAATTTCCTTTTTCATCTAGAGTTCCTCCTATGACCCATTTCTCCCTAACTCTCACATATTAGGGAAAGCATCTGATTTCTTATTTTTTGTGACTGACTAATCTCACTTAGCATAATGTCCTCCATTTCCATCCATTTCCCTGACAATGATGTAATTGAGTTTTTTTTTAAATGGGTGAGTAAAATTCCATTGTGTACATATCCCACAGTTTTGTAATCCATTCATCTGTTGATGGACATCTTGGCTGGTTCCATAGTTTGGCTATGGTGAATTGTGCAGCTATGAACATAGATACACATGCATTAGTTTGGTAGTGTCATTTTCTATCTTTTGGGTAGATACCCAGAAGTGATATTGCTGGATCAAATGGTAGATTTGTTCCCATTCTTCTGAGGATTCTCCATATTGTTTTCCAAAGTGGTGGCACTAATTTGGAGTCCCACCAACAATGTCTTAGAGTTCCCACTTCTCCACATCCTTACCAGCATCTGTTGTTGTTTGTGTTTTGAATGATTGCCATTCTAGTTGGAGTTAGGTGAAATCTCAGGGTAGTTTTGATTTGCATCTCTCTGACTACTAGTGATGTTGAGTATTTTTTCATGCATTTATTGGCCATTTGAATTTCTTCTTTCATGAAGTGTCTATTTAGTTCATTTGCCCATTTTGTTAATGGATGCTTTGTTTTCTTAGTGTTGAGTTTCTTGAGCTATCTGTATATTCGAGATATTAGTCCTCTATCAGAAGGGTATGTGGAAAAAATCTTCTCCCATTCTGTTGGCTCTCGATTGAGGTTCTTGACAGTTTCCTTTGCTGAAGAGAAGCTCTTCAGTTTCATGCAATCCCACGTATTGATTCTCCTTTTAATTTGTTGTGCCTTTGGGGTCTTGTTGAGAAAGTGTTTAATCTGTACCTATGCATTGCAGTGTTGGACCTATGCCGTCTTCAAGGAGCTTCAAGGTCTCTGGTTTAATTTCCAAGTCTTTGATCCATCTTGAATTGACTTTTGTACAGGGTGAGAAAGTGGGATTAATTTCCAATTTTCTGCATATGGTTAGCCAGTTTTGCCAACACCATTTGTTGAACAGGCTATCTTTTTTCAGTGTATATTTTTGGCCCCTTTGTCAAAAATCAATTGGCTGAAAGTGTGTGGACTTGTTTCTGGGGCTTCTATTCTGCTTCATTGGTCTATGTATCTGTTTCTTCTTGTTGTTGTTGTTGTTGTTTTTTTGCCAGTACCATGCTGTTTTTATTATAATGGCTTTGTAGTATAGTTTAAAGTCAGGTATTGTGATTCCTCCTGCATGGTTTTTGTTGTTGAGAACTACCTTGGCTATTCTGGACTTTTTGTTATTCCAGATAAATTTAATGAATGATTTTTCTATGTCTGTGAGGAATGATCTTGGTAGTTTAATGGGCATTGAGTTAAATCTGTAGATCACTTTTGGAAAAATGGCCATTTTAATGATATTTATTCTGCCAATCCATGAACATTGAAGATCCTTCCATCTTCTAAGATCTTATTCAATTTCTTTTTTCAGTGTTTTACAATTTTCTTTGTAGAGATCTTTTACCTCCTTGGTTAAGTTTATTCCTAAGTACTTAATTTTTTTTGTGGGAGATCCTGAGTGGAAGTGTTTTCTGAATTTCTTTTTCAGTGGATTTATGGTTGGTGTACAGAAAAGCTTCTGATTTTTTAAGATTGATTTTGTATCCAGATACTTTGCTGAATTTGTTGATCAGTTCTATAAGCCTTTTGGTTGAGTTTGTTGGGTTTTCTAAATATAGTTTCATGTCATCTGCAAATAGTGAAAGCTTACGTTCTTCTTTTCCTATTTGTACTCCTTTGATTTCCTTTTCTTGCCTTATTGCTTTGGCTAGAGTCTCTAGTACTATAATGAAGAGAAGTGGTGATAATGGACATCCTTGTCTCATTCCTGTTTTAGGGGGAATTCTTGAAGTTTTTCCCCATTTAATATGCTGTTGGCAGTGGGCTTATTGTAGATTACCTTAATAATGTTGAGATATGTTCCTTCTATTCCAATTCTCTGCAGTGTTTTTATCATAAATGGATGTTGAATTTTATCAAATGCTTTTTCAGCGTCTATTGAGATGATCATGTGGTTTTTGTCTTTGATTCTGTTTATATGATGAATTACATGGATTGATTTTCGTATATTGAACCAGCCTTGCATCCCTGGGATGAACCCTACCTGGTCATAGTGTATGATTTTCTTGATGTGGTTTTGAATGTGTGTTGCTAGTATTTTGTTTAATAGTTTTGGATCCAAGTTCATCAGAGATATAGGCCTGTAGGTTTCCTTCCTTGAACTGTCATTATTCGATTTGGGTATTAGTGTAATGTTGGCTTCATAGAATGTATTTGGGAGAGTCCCAGTTTTTTCTATTTTGAGAAATAGTTTGAGGAGTATTGGAGTTAGCTCTTCTATAAAGGTTTTATAGAATTCACTTGGGAAAACATCTGGTCCTGGGCTTTTCTTTGATGGTAAGCTCTTTATTCCTGTTTCAATCTCTTTGATTTTTATTGGTTGGTGTAAGTGTTCTATATCTTCTTGACTCAGTTTAGGAAGGTTGTATTTATCTAGGAAGTTGTCGATATCCTCCAGATTTTCCATTTTGTTGTAGTATAGTTTTTCAAAGTAGTTTCTGATAATCCTCTGGATTTCTACACTGTCAGTAGTAATGTCTCCTTTTTCATCTCTTATCTTCATAATTTGGGTTGATTCTCTCTTTTTTTTTGTTAGGTTGGCTAGTGGTTTATCTATCTTGTTAATTTTTTCAAGAAACCAGCTTTTGGGGTTGTTGATTTTTTGTATTGTTTTTTTATTCTCTATTTCATTAATTTCTACTCAAATTTTAATAATTCCCTGTCTTCTACTGGCTTTGGGGTTCAATTGTTCCTGATTTTCAAGGGCTTTGAGGTGTGTCATTAGGTTATTTATTTGAAGATTTTCTGTTTTTCTTATGTGAGCACTCAGTGCTATAAATTTTCCTCTTAATACTGCCTTCTAAGTGTCCCAGAGGTTTTGATATGTTGTATCTTTATTTTCATTTGTTTTGAGAAATTTCTTGATTTCACCTCTTACATCTTCTATGACCCATTCTTCATTCAGAAGTGTGGTGTTCAGTCTCCACGTGTTATGTTATTTCTCTGGTCTTCTTATAGTTGATTTCTAGTTTCATTCCATTATGGTCTGAAATGACACAGGGAAGTATGTAACATTTTTAAAATTTGCTAGTGCTCATTTTGTGTCCCAGGATGTGATCTATTTTGGAGAAAGTTCCATGAGCAGCTGAGAAAAATGTAAACTCCACTGTAATTGGGTGAAATATTCTATATGTGTCCAACAGGTCCATTTAGTTAATGGTGTTCTTTGGTTCTGAGGCATCTTTACTGACCCTTTGTCTGGAAGATTGGTCTAGTGTTGTGAGAGGTGTGTTGAAGTCTCCCAGTATTATTGTATTGGGATTTATATGTGACTTCATGTCATAAAGAGTTTGATTTATGAAAGTAGCTGCACCTATGTTTGGGGCATAGATGTTGATTATTGTTATTTCCTCTTGCTGGATTATTCCTTTTACCAGTAAAATATGACCTTCTTTGTCTCTTCTAATAAGTTTGAGTTTGAAGTCTAACTTGTCTGATATCATAGTTGCTACTCCTGCTTGCCTTCAAGTTCCATTAGCATGGATTACCTTGCTCTAGCCCTTTACCTTGAGTTTGTTCCTATCTTTACTTGTAAGGTGTGTTTCTTGTAAGCAGGAGATGAATGGATTCTGGTTTTTAATCCATTTTGCCACTTTATGTCTTTTTATTGGGGAATTGAGGCCATTTACATTCAGTGTAATTATAGAGAGATATTTTTAATTCCTAACATGTTAAGATTTTATTTCTGTTTGAGATACTGTTTGTTCTTCTTTGCTTAGTTGTCTGCTGGATGGGAAATCTTGTTTCTTTGGTTCTGGCATGTATTATCTATTTCTTCTTTGTAATTAATCTCCTTGAGTATTTTCTCTAGTGCTGGTTTTGAAGACATAAATTCCTTCAGTTTCTGTTTGTCATGGAAGCTTCTTATTTCCCCATCTAATTTGATAGATAGTTTTGCTGGATAGGACGTTTTTGGCTGGAAGTTGTTTTCTTTCAGAGTTTAGAATATGTTACTCCACGCCCTTCTGGCTTTCATGACTTGGTTTGGGAAGTCTGGAGTGATTCTAATTGGTTTGACTCTGAGTGTCACTTGGCCTTTTGTTTTTGTTGCCTTTAAGATTCTCTCCTTAGCTTCCACATATGCCATTTTGACAGTTATGTGGCGTGGGGATCCTCTTCTCTGATCCTGTCTAAAGGGAGTTCTATAAGTTTCCTGTACCCATGTAGCAACCTCTTGCTCTATGTTTGGAAAATTTTCTGCTATTACTTCCTTGAAGAGATTATTGATACCTTTGGTTTCACCTTCTTTTTCCTCCTCTATTCCATTTATTCTTAGGTTAGCTCTCTTAAAATGGGCCCATCTTTCTTCAATGTCAGATTCCTGCTGTTGGATTTTTTTTCTAAATTATAAACTATGTGTTCATTTTTGGAGTGATCATCATCTAGGAGTGAGATTCTATTCTCCATGTGGTCTAATTGTTTGTTTATAGTTTGAATTGATGCATTTAATTCAATGATTGCATCCTTTACCTCTTTTAGATTCTCTCTGAATTCTTTTCGAAGGTCCTCTATTATTTCTCCAGTTATTTTCCTGATTTGATCTTCTAGAGATCTCTGAATTTCTGTGTTATCAGGTTCTGATGTTGTGGGGTTATGGGCTTTCATTGCTCCATTGTTATTCCTCTTTCCCATGATTTCAGAAGTTTGTGATTTCTCTGAGTTCTTCCCTGGGTCACTACGACTTCACTTAAGGTGCTCTGGATCTTGAGTCTGTGGTATCTCAGTCACCACTACTCCTTTACTGGGTTGTATTGCAAAGTCTCAGACCCAGGGAGTCATTTGAGGCTGCTTTAGACTATGGGGGGTGCCAGGCTGGGCGTTCTCCTATGGTGTGATATCTCTGCCATCGCCACTCCCCACTGGGTCAAGTCCCTGGGAATGCAGCACTGGAATTTCTCCTCTAGGGGCCGCAATTTAACTCACGGTTGTTGAGTGCCCTGATGTGTAGCTGTTGCAGACTTGGTGAATTCACTGCTCATGCCGCTGGCAATATGGCACCACTGCCACACCCTCGGCAGTGAGGCTGGCGTATTTCTTCTCTGGTTTTGAGCTCTGCTCTGAGTCCCTGCAATGTGTGGTGAGCCTGGCCGCCGGGAGCTTTAGACACTCCTTGCGCTGAAAAAACTGCTGAATTACACCCAGCTGTTCCACAGCTACTCACCTCAGCTCACTGTCCAACCCTCCTCTCTGGAGCCTGGTGGGTTGTTGAGTGCGCTGATCTGGAGCTGTCCAGTGCAGTCGCCGCTGCCGCTGGCAGTATGGTGCTGCTGCTGCATTCTTTGCCGTGAGGTTGGCGTATCTCCTCTCTGGTTTTGAGTCCTGTTCTGAGTCCCCCTCCTCTCTGGAGCCTGGTGCTGCGAGGGAAGATAACACTGGCACAGCTCCGCACTGTGGCTCCAGCCACAGCATTGCGGGCTGGTTTCTTTCTGGTGTCTGGTTGTTCATCCATGCCTCTTTTCCTCAGTTCCTTGTACTTACAGTTTTTATTTCTCTGCTGATGGTGTTTTCTGGTTATGAAAGGTGCTGATTTTGTGATAATAGAGATCAATTGTTAGCGGGACTTGTAAACACCACTTTTCTCCATCGCCATCTTCCCAAAACTAATATTTAAATTTCCAACTAATATTCAAAATTCATGTGACTTTAAACTATACTACAAAGCCACTGTAATAAAAACAGCATGGTATTGGCACAAAAACAGACATATAGACCAATGGAACAGGATAGAAGCCTCAGAAACATATCCACACACTTTCAGCCATTTGATATTTGACAAAGGGGCCAAAAACATACACTGGAAGAAAGATAGTCTGTTCAACAAATGGTGTTGGCAAAACTGGTTAACCATATGCAGAAAAATGGAAGTTAATCCCACTTTCTCACCCTGTACAAGAGTCAATTCGAGATGGATCAAAGACTTGGAAATTAGACCCTCTGGACTACCCTCCTTGAAGAGGGCATAGGTCCAACACTGCAACACATAGGCACAGATAAAATCTTTCTCACCAAGACCCCAAAAGCACAACAAACTAAAAGAGCTTCTGTTCAGCAAAGGAAATTGTCAGGATTCTCAACTGAGAGCCAACAGAATGGGAAAAGATTTTTATCACCTATGCCTCTGATAGAGGACTAATATCTAGAATATATAAAGAGCTTAAGAAACTCAACACTAAAAAACCAAATAATCCAATCAAAAACTGGGCAAGCAAACTAAATAGACACTTCATGAAAGAAGAAATTCAAATGGCCAACAAATGCATGAAAAAAATGTTCAACGTCATTGGCAATCAGAGACATGCAAATCAAAACAACCCTGAGATTTCACCTAACTCCAACTAGAATGGCAATCATTCAAAACACAAACAACAACAAATGCTGGAGAGGATGTGTAGAAGTGGAAACTCTAAAACATTGTTGGTGGGATTGTAAATTAGTACAACCACTATGGAAAGCAGTATGGAGAATCCTCAGAAAAATGGGAACTAATTTACCATTTGACCCAGCAATACCACTTCTGGGTATCTATCCAAAAGAAAGCAAACCAAACTACCAAACTAATCCATGTGTATCTATGTTCATAACTGCACAATTCACCATTGCCAAACTATGGAACCAGCCAAGATGCCCATCAACAGATGAATGGATTACAAAACTATGGGATATGTACACAATTGAATTTTACTCAGCCATAAAAAACAAAGTTATATCATTGTCAGGGAAATGGATGGAACTGGAGGACATTATGCTAAATGAGGTTAGTCAGTCACAAAAAGTAAGAAAACAGATGCTTTCACTAATATGTGAAAGCTAAGGTGAAATGGGTCATAGGAGGAACTCCAGGTGAAAAAGGAAATCCTATAGAGGAGCAAACAAGGCAACATAACTGAGGGGATGAGAGGGGAAAAGAGGGAAACTTTCTAAAGCACATCAGGTACATAAAAAACATATCAATGTCAGTCACTAAGCCAAGCATGGAGGGAGGAAAGGGAAGAAAATAGGATGGAGAGGGGGTAGGATTTAATGGGGTGATGTGTGCATGTATACCTTCACAAGCATTTTATCCCATTAAGATGCATGAAGTCAATGCACCAACAAATAAATAAATAAATAAATTCCCAATTAATATTCAAATTCATGTGATGGTCTCCAGGTGTGTGTGTGTGTGTGTGTGTGTGTGTGTGTGTGTGTGTGTAAGAGAGAGAAAGAGTATGTGTGTGTATGTGTGTGTGTATTTAATCTGTTTATTGGGGACTGAACCCAGGGACAGTCTACCTCTGAACTACACTTCAGACCTTTTTTAAAATAACTTTTTATTTTGAAATAGGGTCTTGCTAAGTTGCAGAGTCTGGCCTCAAACCTGCAATCCTCCCATCTCCTGTCTCAGCCTTCCAAGCACTGGGATGATTGCACCACTATACCCAGCTCCCAACTTTCTTTTTTTGTGTTTTTTTTTTTTTTTTTTGCAGAACTGGGAAATGAACCTAGGGGCATTCTACCTTTGAGCTATGCCCTAACCCTTTTTTAAATTACTTTGTATTTTGAAATAGGGTCTCACTACTGAGTTTCTGGGGTTGTCCTCAAGCCTGCAATCCTCCTGTCTCGGCCTCCTGAGTACTGGGATTACAGAGGTGTACACTATATGCCCAGCCCTCAACTATCTTTTGAAGTCAATATTCAATCAAGATTCATTCATTATACTTATTAGTCCTATTTGTAGCCTTCTGAAATCCATACTCTTTCTAAGTTCTTTTTTCATGGCATTTACTCTATGAAGAGACAAAACAAGTAACCATATAGAATCACCCATATTTAAGATTTATTTGTTTCTTTTTTTCTTTGTAATCTAACACCCTACAAACTAAAAGGTGGTGCAAAGTCTTTGGGAGAACCAGGCAAGCAGCACCGGGCTTAGGTCAGCGAGAGGTATTTAGACACTTGGGTCAGAGCTCCGGGATTGCTCACTACCATGATGTCCTTCCTCTGGTTCCCCTCACAATGTAGAATTTAGGCACAGCTTCCCCTCCATATAATGGCTTCTGCGTCCATGGATTCAGATACATTTTTGGATCAAAAATGATTGGAAAACATTCATATCTGTATGAACATATTCAAACATTTTTCTTGTCATTATTCCCTAAATAATATAATATACTAATGATTTAATTAGCACTTACATTGTATTAGATATCATAAGTAATCTAGAGGTGATTTGAAGTATGTGGGAAAACACCCATAGGTTTTATGCAAATAGGATGCCACTTTAGGTAAGAAACTTGAGCATCCAAAGACTTTGCTATCTGTGGGGGGTCCTGGAACCAATCTCCACAGATACACTGTTTTGGGGTCCAGATATCACATAAATAAACCACCAACTCAGAAGATGTAAAGCTAAAGTTATATTCCACAGGGAGGAACTCTGGTGTACCAGGGCTACACTCGGGCTCTGAACCTTCCGAATGCAGCCCTGAACTACTGGGGAGTATAGGTTTTATAGCCCAAACGGCAGACCATCTGAAATGTTTACAAAGGCTGACTGGCTCTGGTGGGGCTTTGCACAGTTTGCTTTAACATGACAGGATGCAGACCCAGATAAGATTTTCTTCCCCAAAATCATAAAATCATTAACTCATGCCTTTGTCTTTCTGTATCAGGAACCAGGTACAGTTATCTCACAGTTCTAATCTGGGCTAAAGGTGGAGGGGGCTGCCAGTATATTTCTTTTTATATAAAAACTTGAGCCATTTCTGTGCCCTATATCAATATATATGTACACACATAAACACACATACATGAGTGTGTGCATGCACATACATATATAAAATGGTTCTAGGGGTTGAACCCAGGGACATTCTACCTCTGAGCTACACCCCCAGCTCTATATTATTTTTACTTTGAAACAGGGTCTCATTAGATTTCTGAGGATCTTGCTAAATTGCTGAGGCTGACCTCAAACATGCAATCCTCCTGTCTCAGGCTCCCAAGTACTGAAATTACAGGTGTATGCCACCATGCCCAGCCAACTCCACATATACACACAAATACACACATACATACATATATGTGTATGTGTATATATGTATATGTGTATATCTATAGTTTTAATTCCATTTGTGTGTGTGTGTGTGTGTGTGTGTGTGTGTGTTCCTTGGGATTAAACCCAAAAACACTCTACCTCTGAGCTCTATCACCAGCCTTATTTATTTATTTATTTATTTATTTATTTATTTATTTATTTAGAAGCAGGGTCTCACTTAGATGCAGACAGCCTTGCTAAGTTGCTGGGGCTGCCTGCAAAGCTGTGCTCCTCTTATCTCAGCCTCCCCAGAACTGGGATTACAAGCGTGCACCGCCATGCCCCACATCCCTAGTCTTTTGATGTAGCATAGAAGCAATAAAAGAAATAGGTAGAAAATATAACTTTAACATAAGAACCTGATGCTAAAGTTCCTCGTACTTTTACTCCCCAGACCAGTCCTTTCTCCCATGCTGGTCTCTCCCAAATTCCTGAGAAATCTGTAAACCCTAGAGTTAATAGGGAAAGCAAACACACCATATAACAAAAACTGTAATTTCTCTGTGCTTTGTTAACAAGAGAGATACAGTATCTTGAGAAACCTATAATTTAGGGGCCTTTCCAGCTTACGTGTTGATCAGATAACAGAGGCCAAGATCAGCCTGAGCAGCCCGAGGATGCACAGACACCAGAAGCCGCCTGAGACCCCGGACTGAGGTCGACTCACACGCCTTCCATACCCGCCCTCCCCAAAGTTTCCTGTCAAAGAGGAGCCAGGAACCCCCAAGGACACCTCTCTGCTTTGGGGTTGGCCTGCATTCTCCCTTGAATGTGTATTTCTTGATTTCCTAAATAAATCTTTATGTATGTCTCTGACTGGCATGTGCTGAAACTCATTTCCATTGTGTAAGCCAAGGCCCCTGGTAATCCCGAGCTGAGGATCAACCCTCCTCCCCTGGCACTTTTATTAATTTTTAAAAATGCTTACCCTAGACCTTCCTAAAGACATACAGAGCTCTGTGTTCAAAGGCCAATTGGAAAATTATTTTGTCTCTGAGATCATGTTATTGGAAAATAATAAGAAATACACACACACATATGCAGTGCACACACACACACACACACACACACACACACACACACACACACTATTCTTGACATAGATAGAGCGCTTAAAGCCCTTATAAATAGGGGCACTAGGAAAATCTTTTGTTCTACAATCCAGGCCTAACATAGGGCTCTAGGTACCTTTGTAATTTCCTAAGTATAGGACATCTAACACAAACCTGGGGAGGGGGCTATGGGGCCTGCAACTTGTGGCCAAGTGAGGCAGAAGCGGCCTATCACCTGAGGACCCTGCGCTTGTGATGGACATCTGACGTGGGCCTCCTGTGGGAGGCAGGGAGGGAGGGAGGGAGCCCTGGACCTGAACAGCCCCAAGAAGTATCAGAATCGCAGTGAATGACAGAACGCCTTCTTGACATCCACAGAGAATTGAACGATCGCTTGGTGTGGGCAAACTCCTTCACTTCTGACACTGGAAATGAAGACTGCAGGCAGAGTGCTCTAAGAGCACAGAGGAAAGCAATTTGTTTTTTTTGTTCAGTGTCCAGCCCAACACACAGTTATGTTCACTTGCTGCCATGGGTTCTGTTTTAGGGATTCCTTTTTCCCCTTTGTGACCGTGTTTTGTTTTTAAAATATGTGCTTTAAGGTAAAATTTTAAGGTAAAATTTGAGCTTAAATTTTAAGGTAAAATTTTAACATATATATGTATATATATTCATATATGTAAAAAAAATACAAAGGATTTGCTTGTAATCCAAAGGTTTTAGAATGGTTTTCCCATTGCAAATCTCCACTAGAGGGAGCTATTTCATTTCTTTGTCCCAGTTTTCCTTTTTCAAAAAAAAAATCTCATTTTGCATCTGACCATCAATTAAATATAGTACAGTTGTCCCTCAGGATCCGCAGGGAATTGGTTCCAGGAATATCTACGGATACTGAACTTCCTCATGTAAAATGGGATAGTACTGGGGATATAACTTGTGCACATTTCCCCAGACCCCTTAAATGATCTCTAGATGCTTTTTATCATGCAGTGGAAATCCTATGTAAATAGTTCCTATACTGTTCCTTTATAGGGAACAATTATAAGGAGAAAGAGTGTGCATGCATTCAATACAAGCATGATCATTTTAGGGCTAACTGTATCTTCAATTCATGGTTGATTGAGTACACAGATATGGAATCAAGGCATATGGATGCTGAGTGGGTTATCTACGCCTATGCAACAGGGATTTTTTTTTTTGGTGGGCTAATGTTTTTAAAAAATATGGAATGGTTCACGAATTTGCGTGTCATCCTCGAGCAGGGGCCATGCTAATCTTCTCTGTGTCTGTCCAAAGCAAGCCAAAGCAAGCACTGCAACAGGGACTTGAGATCTAGTGGCCTTTGACCCTCGGAGGAAGGATATCTGACTACTCTTTTTTTTTTTTTTTTGCAGGTCTGGGGATAGAACCCAGGGACATTTGACCTCAGAGCTACACCCCCTGCCTTACTTTTTATTCTTTATTTTGAAACAGGGGCTCACTAAGTTGCGGAGGGTCTCATCAAGTAGCTGAGGCTGTCGGTGATCTGCGATCCTCTGGTCTCAGCCTGGTGAATGCTGGGATTACAAGCCTGCGCCACCAAGCTCGGCTCGTGTGTGTGTGTGTGTGTGTGTGTGTGTGTGTGTGTGTGTTACTGAGGATGAAACCCAGGAGCATTCTACCTCTGAGCTGTACCCCAGCCCTATTTTTTATTCTTTATTTTGAAACCGGGTCTCACTGAGTTGCAAAGGGCCTCACTTAGTAGCTGAGGCTGTCCACGAACCATGATCCTCCTGTCTCAGCCTCTCAAATGCTGGGGTTACAAGCGTGTGCCACCACGCCCAGCTCTGGCTACTCATTCTTTGTGAGCTCCTTTTAACTCAGAGTTACACTGCTGAGATATGCGAGTATTGTTCTGTGAAGCTGTTGTTCACTTTTTTACATTGGGCATGTACTGTTTCATTGGACAAATATACCACAAGTCATATATCTTCCTGACAATGACATTGTGTTACTCCCACCGGGCTTCCCCCATGTGTTTATGTACTTCTATGAATATTCTTATGTTTCTCCTAGTAGATTCCTAGTATAACTAGTCAGTTACCTACTGACTCATGAAATTTCTAAGAAAAAAGGAAGGCCAAGTTCCACTGCAATAAAAACTATGGAAAGATTTCAGTTTATGGTCCAACATACAGAGATTAAAAGTCATCATTACCGCACCAGCCAGTCAGAGACACGGACAGAGATTCATCCAGAACAGCAAGAAATACACATTCAAGGAAAACTGCTGGCCACTTCCAGAGTGAGTTTGGGGTCCCATGGCTCTTCTTTTAAGGGAAACTTGATGAAGGGTGAGTAAGGGGAGGTATGTGAACATGGTATCAGCGTGGTGCTCACAAGCCAGTTTATGGTTTTCTGGTTATTTACAAGATCCTCAGACTGACTGTCATGCCCATCATGAAACCAATGGACAAAATGGAAAGCCACCTAAATTATAGGTTTCTCAAGAAATCGTATCTGTCTTGTTAATAGAGCACAGGGTAATAACAGTTTTATTGTTATTTGTTAATTGTAGGATTTACAGATTTTCCAGGCATTTGGGAGAGAGGCCTGGGAGAAAGAAGTGGTTTGGGGAGTAAAGGTATGAGGAACTTTAGCATCAAGACTTTTGTATTAAAGTTATGCTTTCTATTATTATTTTTTTAATTTCTTCTGTCCTACTCAGTAAGTCATAAGACTTTCATTCCAGAAGGGATCTTATCCTATACTCGAGAGGAAAAGAATGACACAATGAAGCCAAGAAGGATCCAGATAGACGGGGCTTGCTGAGTTACCCCACTTATTCTATTACATTAGACCACCGCCTTCTTTGTCCAAACACATATTTTACATTGCTGCCCATGCTTCATGGAATCTAAGCACATGCATGAACAGTTTCCCTGGGTCTTTGGGCTTCAGTCTGAAAACTTTCATGTCACATAGGCCTTTGATTAAATGAAATCTCTTCTGCTTTTCTCTTTGTTAATTTGTGGGGGACAGGAGGTGAGGAGAAAGTCAGAGAGACCGTGGTTCTGACGCGATTCTGAGGCCTTCTGAAGTCCGAGTTCGCTGTGGTTAATATGCCAAAGTGCCATACTTTTGTTAGGTAGCTGGGTAGCCACGAGCATGGAGGGGTGGGAGCACATTTCTGGAAACTTCTACACTCAGAGACCTCCTCAGACCTGCCTGTGGGTTAACAAACTAACAGACTTTTCTTCAAGCATGCCCACATGGTTAACTTGTGGTTAAGGACTTTCTTTCAACCTCCTCTTCTAAGAGCTTAGAGAACTCCAGGGCGCATGTGTGCAGAAGAGCTTGGAGTGATCAGCGATAGCCTCACCTAATTACAATGCTTCAAACATATCATTAGTATTGTGGATTCCCCCCTCCTGTGGGCTTCCCTCAGCAAGACAGATATCAAGTACAAATATAATTAGATATTATCATTCTACCTGTGGTCTCTTTCTAAGCATTCAATCATACTGCTCTCACCCTTGAGATTGTATCTTCATGTAACAAATCTTGTTGGTGCAATGAACTGCTCTGAAGTCACATCTGAATTCCCTCTTTTGAGCACACAAGAACTGAGGATCTTGTACCCATGGTACTTGAAGATTTTGTTTTCTGAGTCACAGCACTAATAAATTGATTGAGGCTCAGTGTGGGCGAATTTGAGAGTTAAATTTTTCAGAGGCTGCCCATTATTAGGAGGGCCCTCACATTTTTGTTGGTTTTATCTTCAGGAATTTAACCAAGTTCTCACAGTAAAAATATCTCTCATGCGTCCAAAAGACAGAGGGCCCGTTTCAATAGTAGCCATTTGCATGCTAGAGGGTACTGGGGATGGAACCCAGGAGTTTTCTACCTCTGAGCTATACCCCCAGATCTATTATATACTTTTATTTTGAATCACGATCTCACTAAGTTGTTGAGGATGGTCTCAAACGTGTGATCTTTCTGCCTCAGCCTCGTCAGTACTTAAATGTTCTTAACAAGGCCTGTCCTCAAACAACAGAATATTTTCCCAAGCATAAATAACAGGATTTATTGTAGTCTAACCAACCTGGGGGAAGGGAAATGCCTGACCAGAGCGCACACCATCCTTCCAAGGTTCTGGTTACAACTATTTTCTAGTTGTGTAAAATCAATGTTTAGATTCCATATGTGAGTGGGAATATGAAGTATTGGTCTTTCTGTGCCTGACTTATTTAATTTAACACAATACACTCTTGTTCCATTCATGTTTTAAACTTTCAAAGTATCAAAAACAAATTTGTAAAAGAAGTTAGGGATAGGTTGTGGAGAGGAAAATTTACTATAGAAAATTAAGAACAAGAAGTACTTTTGATTTCTCTCTAGAAATTATCCAAACAAAAAGAGAATGGAGAGAAATATTTAAAGCATTAAAAGAAAAAAATCAATCTAAAAATTTTGTTCTCAGAAAAATTATCCTTCAAAAAAGAAAGAACACCACAGACTTCCTTGGAAAAATAAACAGTGAAGAAATATGTCACCAGTAGACTTGTTTTGCAATATATGTTAAAGAAATTCTTCAGAAAGAAAAAAAAAACACAAAGATTCAGGAATGGTGATTCTTGCCTATATAATCAGCAACTTAGTGAAACCTTGTTCCAAAAAAATAAAATAAAAAGAGATACGGATATAGCTCAGATATAGAATACCTCAGGCTCAATCCTCAGAACAAAAAATTTTAAAACAATAAAAACAATAAATAGAAGACACTACTAAATATGGTAGATATTTATCACCTATGTTAATAATTGCTATAAATATCTGTGGCTTAGAAATACAAATTAAAAGACAGATTATCACACTGCATTAAATAAAAAGATATAATTTTAAAGTTTACAAGAAGTCCACTTTAAACACAAAGACAAAGGTTAAAAGTTAAAGAATGGAGAAAGATATACTGTGCTAAGTATAATCAAAAATAAGAAAGAATAGATATATTAATTTTAGACAAGCAGACTTCAGAGTAATTATGAGTTGCAAAGGCCATTACATAATGAAAAGGCTGTCAATGCTTCAAGAAGACATAAAAATTTTTAACATTTATGCACTTAACAGCAAAACATCAAAATACATGAGATTAAAAACTGAGCAAACTACAAAGAGATATAGAAGAAACTCCTCTCTTCTTTAAAGAAAATGTCAGTGCCCTCTACCAGTGATTGACAGATTTAATAGGTAGAAAATAAAAAAGGACATTGAACAAAACAGCACCTTTGGTTGACTAGACTTAATTGACACCTATAAAATATGTCATCCAGTAATAAAAAAAAATACAGATTAGTTTCAAGCTCACACAAAACATTCACTATGAATGTCACCACAATCTGAGACATAAAATACACCTTTAAAATCTTTTTTTTTGTGTGTGTGGTACTGGGAATGGAATCCAGGGGCATTCTACCTCCGAGCTACACCCCCAGCCCTATTTTTATTAATTTTTAAACAGGGCTTCACTGAGTTCCAAATGGCCTCACTAAGTAGCTGAGGCTGGCCGCGAACCACAATCCTCCTGTCTCAGCCTCCCAAATGATGGGATTACAAGCGTGTGCCACCACGCCAGCTTAAAAAAAATCTTAAATGACTATAAAGCATGCAAAACATGCTGTCAGAACAAATGAAATTAAGCTAGAAACGAATGACAGAAAGATAGCTGGAGAATCTCCCATATACTTGAGATTAAACAACATTATTCTAATTAAACATAGATGTGTCTATGTATAGGCTACATTAAGATTAATTATTATATTTTTGTCATGATGGGGTTTAATACTTTATACTGTTCAAGTGCACAGATCTTAAGTTTATAAATAACAAAATTTAAAATTATATATATACATATATGTGTATATATATATATATATATATATATATATATACACACACATACATACATACATACACATATAAAACCACGTCACCACCACTCAGGAAATTACAGAGCATGTATAGCTATGCCCAGGGCTCCTCGTGCCTCAACACAATCAATAAACCTCAGTCTGAAGTGATCATTATTCTGACATCACTGCCATGGGTTAGCTGTGCCTGTTTCTAAAGTTCCATCAAGTGGCATCATATAGTAGGCATTCTTTTGTGCCTAACTCCTTCAATTTCAGATGATTTCTGGGAACTCACCCATGCTATTGTATGTAACAGTGCTTTGTTGGGTTTTATTAATATGTTGTATTTCATTTGCCTTGTTTCCGGTCTGGGACTAACGTGATAAAACAACCCCTCCCCCCCTTTTTATTGGAACTGGGAATGGAACTCAGAGACATTCTACCTCCGAACTATACTCCCAGCCCTTTTTTTTTTTTCTTTTTTTAAAACAGGGTCTCATCTCACTAAGTTGCTAAGAGTCTCACTAAGTATCTGGGGCTGGCCATGAGCCTGTGATCCTCCTGTCTCAGTCTCCCAAGTACTAGGATTACAAGCCTGGGTCACCAGGCCTGGCTAAACATACCCTCTTTTAAAGGTTGGTTTTGCTGCTAGGTGTGGTAGTGCCCACCAGCAGCAACTGGAGAGGCTGAGGCATGAGAATCACAAATCCAAGGCCAGCCTTGGCAACGTAAGGAGACTATCTCAAAATAAAATTAGCTGAGAGTTCAGCACGATGGTAGAACACCTTGGGTTGAATATCCAGGATCAGAAAAAACAAGCAAGCAAACACACAAAAACTGACCATCAACCAATTTAAAAATGTGTTTCTGATTTGCATCTGGGATATGATATCATATCGCAGGATATGAGCCCTGATACATTTAAGCCCAAGGATGTTATGAAAAACCCTCTGAACTTGACAAGCTTATCTTCAATAGTGTGAATTTTAACTGCCCCTCAAAGCCTACTAAGTATCTAGTTTGGTGCTACTGGGAGGTGGTGGAACCTTTAAGAGGTGGGCTTTAGGGTGGGGTCTTCTGGACATTGGCAACATACCCTTAAAAGGGATCGTGAGGCCCCCAACCCCTCTTCTTCCTCTGTTTCCCATGATCTGGTGGTAAATTGAGCAACTTTCCTATGCCATGTGCTTCTACCATAATATACCACCACGGGCCCAAAGGAACAGGGCCAACCAATGATAGACCAAAACCTATAAAACTCTGAAACAAAATAAACCTTTTGTCTTTATAAGCTGATAACCTCAGGTATTTTCATAGTAGCGGAAAGCTGACCAGCATATTCTCTCTCTAGAGGGGCCTTCGCATGGTTCATTGTGTGCTTGGACCCTGTACATACCTCTCCCCTATTCCCCCTGTTGGTCCATTGGTTTTAGGAATCAATCCACTGCTGTGTTGGACTGGTTGTGGGATATATGTAACGACCTCCTTACCACTTCCTGTAATCTCTCGACCTCATGCTGAGTGTTCAAGTCTAGTTAGCTATGTGTCAGTTATATCTGCTAACTCACTCTTATGGGGTTTGCCTTCTTTTCATGTCTTTTTTAGGGGAAAAACTCAAGAGGGTTAAAAGTAGAAAAAAAATCCTTCTAAAGTGTCTTTGACCTGTTTTCTAAAATTCTATAAATTAGGGGGAAAAAAACCCAAAAAACCTCAAGTGGAAGTTAAAGCAACACTTCTACTAATAACCAATTATTTTTTTCTCTCTCTTTCTTTTTCTTTCTTTTTTTTTTTTTTGTGGTACTGGGGTTTCTGGAAGCCCTCCGGGCTACACTCCCAGACCTCTAATAATCAATTCTTAATGCTAGGGAGCATTCAGTGAAATTGTTATACTTATATTACTGGTGACATGCTAATTAACTCAACAGTCTGAAAGCCAACTGTACCCAGCATTCCTGAGGGGCTATGCTAAGAAAATGGTATTGGTGCAGTTTAGTGTTGTCTTTGATCCTTTCAGAAATCGGCTAGAACATTAGAAACAAAATGAGTGTGTTTACCACTAACCTTTCCTAGCTGGATTTGCTGAGTGTCAAAAGTAAAGCTTTATGTAACCCAGGAAGTTCCCAGGGCAGAATCATCATCTCTGCTTACCTCCTTCCCACAACCCCTTTTTCTGAGTCATGTCCCTTCATCATCTCATTAAAGTATGTCTTTGTCTTACTTACCTTATGTGTTCAATAATAGTACTGTCTGAACACATGGTGGGCATCGTCTGTCCTCTGCACCCTTCTTAGCACCATCTATTTACTCTTCATCTTTGGCAGCACATCTTAAGAGCACTGAAGACTTTCATTCGTGGTAATAATGGTCTTAGGTTAGTGAGACAAAACTTTGTGCTCAAAACAATTTGAAATATTGGATGAAACAATTTTAAATACTCTTAAAAACATTGAGAAATGAATCAGCAAATGGAACTCACTGGCAGGAGTTCAAAGGACGAGAGGAGAAAGATAAATATGTGTTGGCCCCTGTCCTTAAGTTTGATTGGCCGGTGAAATCTTATCACCAAATGGCAGGGGCAGCCCTGCTGCTGTGACCTTGCTGGTCATAGCCTGTGTGGCCTCCCTTGGGCTGTTGCCTGCAGGTTTCCTCAGCAGAAGGGATTCCTGGTGGCTCATCATTCCAGGGGCTTCCATCACAGCTTTTACTTCATGCTCACAGTTTTGCAAATTGCCCTCTTGTGGCCTGCCTGCAGGGATTCTATCCTTGCTACATGTTGTCTGGCATCACAGGCCTTCTTTTGAAATATCTGTGAAAGCCTCCATGACACTTCAACTCCAGCATCCTACATCCATGCACATCAGTAATGCCAGAGTTTGCCGGCAGCCCAATCAATAGCCACATCTTCTTGCACCAGGGCTTCAGCAGCCTCTGAGTGCCTGGACCACTGCACATGGGGAAACAAATTCTGGGGAAACGAGCTCTTAGGAAGCCCTATGAGTGAAGGACACCCCCAAGACTCCTCAAAACTCCTTTTTAGCAAGTTCCTGCTGTTAGATATTTGAGCCTGGGATGGGGTAGGGTCAGCCTATTTCTGAGCTGTCCTCAAGCCTCTTTTCATGGTCTCTGTGCAGACTATTTAACTTCTCTTTAGCAGCCTTAACATCTTCAGCAAGGACACAATTTTACATGCATTTTTCTGGCTAACCTGTAAAAATTTTAAAGCTTTCTTCCCTGCTTTCTACTCCCACAGTAAACCGAGACAAAAGCCACCCTCAACACCCAAGCCACCCCCTAAATGCCGCCCTGCCTTGACATTTTCTTTACCAGATCAACTAATTCATTACCTTTAAATTCAGCCTCATGGAAAGCCTTGGAACACAGGCAAAATGTAGACAAGTTTGTTACCAGAATGTAATATGTGTTACGGTTTGAACTGCTGGGGGGTCTGTCCCCGGGGACCTCTGTTAGGCTCCCAGAGATGATTCCCATAAAACCACGGGTTCTTGTCCAGACTCGGGATAGATAGGCACTAGTCCGGACTCTTGCTGAAGATTTAAATGAGTTTATTATTATAAAGATAAAAATACAGGTTGTAACTGTTATGGCGCCATTAGAAAGAGGAAAAGACAGAGCTTAGAGCAAAGCACTGTGCCACAAAGTGACAGTGGGATGACTTGGAAGGAAGTCAGGAAGATTCCTGGACACAGAGTATCTTTATAACCAGTCTTCTGACCCGACTACAGCAGGTCGTTGGATGTGTAGATGATCTACCCTGTCTCCAGCCCAAACCCCTATACCTTTTGTCACACTCCAAAATGTGTTAAGTTGCTTATCTGGAGTCCGGGATTTCCCCACATCCTTGAGGAAGTTTGCCTCTCTTTAGAAATGTAAAAAAGGCCTAGGCTTTTATTCTCTCGCTTATCACCCTTGGCGCCTGGACATCTGCAGCCTTTTCCTTGAAGCTCCTGGCTTCTTTGACTACCAAAGATGTATTTTGAAAATTGGACAATTGGACATATTTCCCAATACTGACACATTAATACATATTGAAGCCTCCTCCCAATACTGGTGCAAATGTACGATCTAGCGCTCAGTCCTCTCTGGAGTGTTCCTCGCCATCTGAAACCTCGTGAGCACAGTCTTCACTGTCCACGTTTCTCCTTGGCGTCCTGGTCTTCTGGGCTCTTTTCAGACTCACTCACTGAGCACGGCTTTCCATGTACAAAGCCTTCTCCAGCCTAAATCTCAAACCTTCCCAAACTCTTCCCATAAACCAGTTCCCAAACCTTCTCAAACACATGGTCAGGTTCGGACACAGCGACAACCCCACTCCTCAGTACCAATTTCTGTTTTAGTCAACTTCCTCATTGCCGTGACCAAAATACCCGACAGGCACAAGTTCGAGAAGGAAAGGTTTATTGGGGCTCATGGTTTTCGAGGTTTCACGGGTTTAGTCCATTGTTGGCAGAAACATTATCGAGGCATGGTAGAGGAAAGTTGCTCTTAGGTCCTGGTGGCCAGAAGCAGAGAGAGAGAGAGAGAGAGAGAGAGAGAGAGAGAGAGAGAGAGAGAGAGAGAGAGAGGAAGAGAAAGAGATTGAGAGACAGGAAGCAGCCAGGGACAGATATAATCCTCAAAGCAATGTCTCCAGTGAGCCACCCCTTCCAACCGCGCCTCGTCTCTGAACCTTCGGGCTTTGGGGACACAATAGCTTTAAACACAAGAGCTTTGGGGGGAATGTTCCAAACGCAAACTTTAACACAGCGCCTCTGCCAGCATGTGCAGATTTACAGAATGCCTTGTGCTTTGTAATTATTTATTGCAAAAATGCACCAAATATTGTATTTATCTGCAAGAAACATATAGCAATAAACTCATGCTCACACAAGCCATGTCCTCACCAGTTGTCTGTAGCAGCTGGCTTAATGAAACTCTGGAATGGATGACTGAAGCTATCTGTTCAGAAAGTTGTTTTTTCCAGGTGGTTCTTTGGGGATTTGTTTTTGTGTTTTGCAAGTGTGAATAATGTATGAAGTGATTACTTTGTGTGTGTATATATATATGTGTGTGTGTGTATGTGTGTGTGTGTGTGTGTGTGTGTGTCCATTGATGGATCCTCGAAATATGCAAATATGTAATATTGATGGATTTCTTGAAAAGAGATCTGTGGATCAATGAATAAAGGTACATGTCGTTTTACTCGACTCAGACATTTGGCAAGCGCTCCTATCACTGGTCATTCCTGTCCTAGTTGTCGGAGAACGTTTGCTTCCCTGAAGCCTCTTTTATGGGGCATGTTGTCACACTGTCAGGATTTTGTCAGACTGACATTTGAACAATAATATCTGAGTGTGCTTTAACTTGTATTGTTCTCATTATAATAGAGCACGTTTTAACACGTTTTAACATGTTTAAAAGATAGCTTAATTTCTTTAAATCTGAATGACCAGCCTGCTTTTTAAAGTAATTTGTTGTGCTGCTGAAAAAGCTGTTTATTCATTAGGATTGTCAGACTTTTGTCACATAGAGTTACAAAACAGACATTTCTTATTATTGCCTCTGGACTTTGATCAGAGTTAGGAAAGAGTTCCTCTATATTCATAAAATCGCTCTCTTTTACAGTTAGCTCTCCAATCATTTTGAAATTTGTCCCTGCGTATAGTTTAATTAAACAGATTTAATTTTTATTTTTGCTATCCAACTGTACCAACACCATCGATTTAAAAGGTCTCCCTTGTGAAGTGTGGTGGCACACATCTGCAATCACACCATTCCGGAGGCTTACTTAGAGCAAGACCCTCAGTACTCTGGCGAGACTCTGCTTCGAAACAAAAAATAAGAGAAAATAAAATAAGGCTGGCTATGTACCTGGAGGTAGAAAGTCTCTGGGTTCAATACCTAATGCCACTAAATAAATAAACAATTAATTAGTTTAAAAATGTTTACTTTTTCAAGGTTCACTTTTTAATTACTCATCTGAATGCTAATTTTCCATATGCATTTGTGCCCATTTTTGGTATTATGTTTTAAAAGTATTTGCCTACTTACGTACCTGTAAAACTTTTCATTACAGAGGTTTTCTTTGGTTTTTGTATGCTTTAGCCTTTTAGACTGACTCCCCTCATTCCTCTCCTAAAGGGTTTTCCTGATTATTCTTACTTGGATGTACTTTCATATAACTTTTTTAAACTGAGGATTAAGCCCAGTGCATTCTACCTCTGACTACACTCCCAGACCTATTTAATTTTTATTATTTATTTATTTATTTATTTATTTATTTATTTATTGCAGTACTAGGGATGGAACTCAGGGGCATTCGATCTCCAAGCTATACCCCAGCCCTATTTTTTATTCTTTATTTTGAAACAGGGTCTCACTCAGTTGCAAAGGGCCTCACTAAGTAGCTGAGGCTGGCCACAAACCATGATCCTCCTGTCTCAGCCTCCTGAATGCTGTGTGACAAGCATGTCCCACCATGCCTGGCTAAAGGCAGAGATTTTAATTCAAGTAAAGCACTGGGCATGGTGGCGCACACTTGTAATCCCTGCGCTTGGGAGGCAGAGACAGGAGGATCGCGCAGGTTCGAAGCCAGCTGCGCTGGCTTAAGAGACACTGTTTGCAAATAAAAATATAAAAAATAGGTCTGGGAGTGTAGCCCGGAGGTAGAAGGGCTTCCAGGAACCCCAGTACCACAAATAAAATAAAATAAAATAAAATAAAAATAATTCAAGTAAAGATATATGTTTAAAGGAAGTGCAGACCACTTCAAAGGAGCAGACAGTGGCCCTACAGAGAGGGGGAAGAGCTGCAAAAGCTGCCTCAAAATGTCCCCAAATGGCCCTAAATTGCCAAGTGGCAAAAAGAGCTAAGAACAAGAACTCTACTTCTTGCAGTAGATGAGCCCTCTAGAGAGGGGTGGCCGGGGCACATGGGATGGGATGGAGGTAAGTTGAACTCTGACAAAAAGTGTAGCTCAAGTTTAATTGCCACAGGAATTTCCTGAGCCAGCCCACTTAACTTATATAAATAAGCCTTTTTTAAAGAGTAACCAAGTCTCTGTTAAACTGAAGATTTCAAGCCTCAGCCAGTCTCAGCTATTTAGTGATGGCCCTCCACAACCCCAGTACTAAATAAATAAAATGTTAACTATGTTTGTCTGATATATTGGTTATCATGGCTAAGCTAAAAATAGCTAAACGTAGCTGCTAAAATCAATACATTGGGTATGTATAAATGGAATAAACATTTACAAAATGCATTTGTTAAAAAAGATGAGTCATTTTTAAGTTAAAATACTAAAACATCAATTGCTAATTATAAATACACTCTCGGCTTCTTAAATTCTATAAGATGTGTGTGTGTGTGCGTGTGTGTGTGTGTGTGTGTGCGCGTGTGTGTGCGTGTAGATAGATATTTGGGTCTACTGATGTGTTTAAACATTGCCAGTATAGGAAAAACAGTTCATGATTGTTTTGTTCCTAGATCTTCACTGAGAGCAAGGTCACTATGAATTAAAATTCCAATTAACAGATGTAATTCCATTTGCAAAGAACATAACATTTAAGCTGTGTTTTGACTAAAGTACTATAGAAGGCATAAAGTATTTTTTCTTATTGAAAAAGACTCAGAAATTTTATAAGGATTGATTTAAATTAGAAACTTAAAGGAAAAATAAAAGGATGAGCAAATGTAAGCCAAGGATTCCACCAGTCCTGAATTGTGTTCCCCTGTCTCCACCACCGGGAACTCTTCTGTCACTCCTGCTTTTCTACGAGTTCCATTGACATGGATTATCTTGCTCTAGCCCTTTATCTTAAGTTTGTTACTATCTTTACTTGTAAATTGTGGGGGTTTTTTTGCAGGCAGCAGATAGATGGATTCTGGCTTTTAATCCATTTTGCCACTGTATGCCTTTTTATTGGGGAGTTGAGGCCATTTACATTTAGTGTGATTATTGAGAGATGATTTTTAATTCTTGACATATTGAGATTTAACTTCTGTTTGAGATAGTGTGTCAGTGTCTAGTGCACTGGACACCTAAGGGCAAAGCCGATTCACGGGACACAGGGGATGCAGGTTTCATGCACACTGCATGTTTTATTGAAGGAGCAATCAGACTTTTATTGAGAAAGCTTCTATGGGATCCATAGACAAATTAACTATTTTAGACATTACAAGGTTATCTTAAAGCAACAATGGATGTGTGTGAGTAAAGCCAAAGGACGAGTCTCAAAGCAACTTTTTGCTTTACAATTAGAAGCAAAGCACATTTGTGACTACTCATAACATTTTGAGCTGTTTATCATACCAATAAGTTTTCTGAGAGATGTCTATGCTGGGAAGGACATTCAGAGAGAGGGCCAGAGCTGCTTCCAACCTTGAAGGCAACTCGGCAAGACTCATAGCTCACTGATTAGAGGAAGTATGCTTGCCTCCCAGCCTGGCATTCCAAGCTGCTTCTCAGGAGCCAGAGTTGCTTCATTAACCGTTCAAGCAGGAGCCTGCATCTCAGTACTCTCACAATAGTGTTTGTTTTTCTTTTCTTAGTTGTTTGCTGGATGGAAATTCTTGTTTCTCTGATTCTGCATTTATTACTTACTACTTATATTTTCTTTGCTGTTAATCTATTTTCTCTAGTGTTGGTTTGGAAGATGTAAATTCCTTCAGCTTCTGTTTGTTGTGATAGATTTTTATTTCCCTGTCTAATTTGAGAGATAGTTCTGCTGGATAGGAATTTGGGGGCTGTAAGTTGTTTTCTTTCAGATTCTGGAATATGCTACTCCATGCCCTTTTGGTTTGGGAAGTCTGGAGTGATTCTAATTGATTTGCCTCTGAATGTCACTTGGTATTTTGTTTTTGTTGCTTTTAGGATTCTCTCCTTGGCTTCTGCATTGATCAGTTTGACTATTATGTGGCATAGGGAACCTTTTCTTTTATCTTGTCTAAAGGGGGCTCTATAAGTTTCTTGTACCTGTGTATTGACCACTTACTCTATGCTTGGAAAATTTTCTGATATTACTTCTTTGAAAAGATTGTTGATCCCTTTGGTTTCACTTTCTTTTCCCTCCTCTATTCCAGTTATTCTTAGGTTAGCTCTTTTAAAACGGGCCCATATTTCTTCAATGACCAATTCATGCTGTTTAGTTGTTTTTTCTAAGTTATATACTATGTGTTTGTTTTTGGAGTGATCATCTTCTAGAAGCAAGATTCTATTCTCCATGTGGTCTAATTGATTGTTTATAGTTTGAATTGATGCCTTCACTTCAGTGGTAGCATCCTTTATTTCTTTCAGACTCTAAATTCTTTTCATAAGTCCTGTATTATTTCTACAGTTACATTCTTGATTTGACCTTCTGGCGACCTTGGCAATTCTGTGTTGTCAGGTTCTGTTATTGTGGAGTTGTGGGAGCACATTGCTTCCTTGTTATTCCTCATTTTCATGATTTCAGAAGTTTGTATCTGTTGCTGTTGATAGATTCCACTCAGTCTCTAGGTGTCAACTGGTATATCCAAGGACAAGTTATATTGTACTCAACAGTGAAGGTTGAGTGAGGAGGGAAGTGAAGGAGTAAATGAAAGAATAGGGTAAATCCTCAGATAGGATCAAATAGAACGAGAGTATGAGTTTGGCAAGGTAGTATATATTAGAGATTAGAGATAGCGAAAGTGGATTTAATACAAGACAAGGAAGAGAGAAGAGAGAAAAAAGAAAAATGAAGAAAATGGATAGAGGAGAGTAGGTATGTGCAGGGGAAGAAACTTGAGTGAGGGTTAGGGAAGAGGGTTAAAAAAAAAAAAACAGGCATATATACTCACACACAAAAAAAGAAAAGAAAAGAAAAACCAAAACAACCCCAAAACAGATTCATGTAGCTCTACAAATAAATTAATATTCAGCAGACTGGGCCTCTGCAGTCTCTTTCTCTGTGCAGATATCAAGTGCCACTAGCACCTTTCCTGCTGTAAACCTGGTTCTCTGGGTCTTTCTCAGGGTATGCAAATGGCCAGTATCAATGGGACTGAATCTAGAGTTAAGCACAGGTCACCTTCTATACTTTACACAGATTTGGAGTCTCAGTCTCCCCCTGCTTCCATAGGTCATGTATGCTTCTGAAACCAAACTCAATGTAAGAGTTTCTGATCTCTACAGCTAGGGCTGGTCTGGTCTGACTTCTCCCCATTCACCACAATTGGGTGGTCTGTGATGATCGTGGTGATCCTGAAGATCCTACTCATTGGGTATAGTGTTAAGCGTAGGTCTCCCTCCCCACTTTCCTCCATCAGAGCCTCAGTCTGTCTAAGCCTCTGCTATGTCCAACAGCAGACTCCCGCAAAGTCTCAGACCCAGTGAGTTTATTGTAGCTGCTGCGTGAGTCCCTGGGGGCACCGCACTGGGCATTCTCCCATGGGAACTGCGGATTCACTTACATTATTATTGAGTACCGCTCTGGATCTCTGGAGATGTGGTGAGCTCAGCCACCACTGCTGCAAGTTATAGACTCTTCCCCCTTCTTTGCCAGGTTAAACTGCAAAGTCTCAGGTCCAGGGCATTTATTGCAGCTGTGCAAGTGTCTGGGGGCACTGAACCGGGCGTTCTCCTGTGGGGACCACAGCTTCGCTTACAGTGTTGGGTGTTACCTTTCAGTCTGAATCTCTGAAGGGCATGGTGAGCCTTGCCACTCCGGTTGCAAGTTGTAGCTGATGTTTGTGCAGGAGGAACTGATGACTTATAATTTTGATGATCTTCAGCTGCTTACTTCAGGTCCTTAGATGTTTTCCTGATCATCAGTGGAGTTGGGTGCAGAGAGGCAAGATGGCGCCACTGTGGCCATGAGGTGGATGGGTTTCTTTTCTGCTGCTGGACTCTGCTCTGGATCTTTGAAGGGCGTGGTGAGCTCAACCGCCACTGCTGAAAGTTGTAGCCATTTTTGAGTAGGAAGAACTAATGGCTTACAACTCCGATTGTCTGCAGCTGCTCACTTCAGGTCCTTGGTTCTTTTTCTGTTTGTCTCTGGAGTCAGGTGCTGTGAAGCAAGATGGCGCTGCCACACTGCCCACCACTGTAAGGTGAGCAGGTTTCTTTTCTGCTCTCTGGTCAGTCTTCTAATCTTCTTTAACCCTGACTCTTGTATTTATCATTTTATTCCTCTACTGATAGTATTTTCTGGTTTTTAGAATGCTGTGTGTGTGTGTGTGTGTGTGTGTGTGTGTGTGTGCACGCGCGTGTGTGTATGGTACTGGGGATGGAACCCAAGGGCATTCTACCTCCAAGCTACACTCCCAGCCCTAATTTTTATTTTTTTATTTTGAAACAAGGTCTCACTGAGTTGCAAAGGGCCCCACTAATTAGCTGAGGCTGGCTGTGAACCTGGATCCTCCTATCTCAGCCTCCCAAATGCTGGGATTACAAATGTGCACCACCACGCCTGGCTAAGAATGCTATTTTTGAGGCAATGGAGATTGGGTGTCAGCAGGACTAGTATGTGCTGCTTCCCTCAGTAGCCATCTTCCTGGAGTCTTAAAGAAACATTTTAAAATTAAGCTATTGCCAGGTAAAACTGCTTAACTCAAGGTTTACATGAAATTTGCAAATGAGACTCTTAAACAATTATACACATATACATGTATATGTATATGTATATGTATATGTATATGTATATGTATATGTATATGTATATGTATGTTTTAAATGGGTTTCCACAAGTTGTTGATGTATAGAAAACAATTCAAGATTTTTTTTTTCCTGTTCTTCTCTCACTATAAGACTACTAAGAGTTAACATTCTGATGAGCAAGTATTTCTTCTGTGTTTTGACAAGAAAACTATAAACAGCATGAAGTATTTTGTACTTTATTTTACTGATAAAAAAGGAACAATTTGTCTAAATTTGGGGATTTTGTAGAAGTTGTTTTTAAGTGATAAACTTAAAGAATAAAGGCATAGCCAGGAGTGGTGGCGCACACTTGTAACCCCAGAAATTAGGATGGTTGAGAATAGAGGATTGTGGTTCATGGACAGCCTCAGCTACTTAGTGAGGCCCTTTATAACTCAGTGAGACTCTGTTTCAAAAATAAAAGAACTAAAAAATAGGGCCGGGGTGGTGGTAGCTTGGAGGTACAATTTGCCTCTGGGTTCTATTCCCAGTACCACAAAAATAAAATAAAGTAAAATAAAAATAAAGGCATAAAAGAATCAGGAAGTGGTAAAAAAAAAAGATATTAAAAAGTTACACATGCTTTCGAAAATCAAAAAGAAATTTCAGGGGAGCAAGGGAGGTGGCCCAGAAGGTGGTGGGGAATTAATGAAGGAGGCCCTTCCACTCATGTCATGTGTGCATGTGAGAATACTAGAGCCAATCTCAATATCATATTGGGGAAGAGGAGGGAGTGGGGGAAAAGCCAGGGGAAAGCCTACCAGGTGCTGTGTGCATGCGTGTCACTATCACTCTAAACTACATTATGACGTGAGCCTACAATACACCATATAAGTATTTTAAAAATTAATAAAAATATAAAGCAAAAAAAATCCCCTAAAAATGTTATGCATATGAGGACATTTTTTGAGAATGTTTTGGATGAGAAAAAAAATATTTTTTCAGTACTGAGGATTGCACCCAAGGGGCATTCTACCTCTAACCTCTAATTTGTACTCCAACCCTGGTTATTTATTTGTTTGGAAGCAGTCTTGCTAGGTTGCTGACATCGTCTCTCTAAGTTGCTAAGGCTAGTATCAAACCTGCAATTTTCCTGTTTCAGCCTCCAAAGTACTGAGATTAAAGGTGTGTGCCACCACACCTGATTGAGAAAGGAATTTTTATGGTAGAGTAAGATTTATATCCTGAAGTCCAATATGGGGGGGAAATAAGATAAAAGGAAGATGTTAAACACATTGTAAAACTTCTACTCAAGTCATGGAAGGTTGGTTAAAGACAAATATTAGGACATTTCTGGGTGATTAAATTGGCTACAATTAAGAAAGTTGGTTTTATTTTTATTTTTTAATTTTTAGTTCTGGGGATTGAACACAGGGGCATTCTACCTCAAAGCTACACCCCCAGCCTTTTATTTATTTATTTATTTATTTATTTATTTATTTATTTATTTGTTTTTGCAGTACTGGGGATGGAACCCAGGGACATTATACCCCTGACCTATACCCCCAGCCCTTTTTAAAAAATTTATTTTTTTATTGGTGCATTGTATTCATACATCATAATGGGGTTAAAAAAAAAACTTGTGTGGACGTACATGTTCACATCACTCATTTAGCTTTTACCCAATTCCCACCCCATTCCCTCCCCATCCCTCCTTTCCATGCTTGGCTTAGTGGTTGACTTCGATATGTTTAAGTACATTGTGTTCTTTAGAGAATTTCCTTCTTTCCCCCTCCCATCCCCTCATTTAGGTTGTCTTTTTTGCTCCTCTATAGGATTTCCTTTCTCATCTAGAGTTCCTCCTATAACCCATTTCTCCTTAGCTTTCACATATTATGGAAAGCATCTGATTTCTTATTTTTTGTGACTGACTAATCTCACTTAGCATAATGTCCTCCAGTTCCATCCATTTCCCTGAAAGTGATGTAATTGGGTTTTTTTTTTTTTATGGCTGAGTAAAATTCCATTGTGTACATATCCCACAGTTTTGTAATCCACTTATCTGTTGATGGACATCTTGGCTGGTTCCATACTTTGGCTATGGTGAATTGTGCAGCTATGAACATAGATACACATGCATTAGTTTGGTAGTGTCATTTTCTATCTTTTGGGTAGATACCCAGAAGTGGTATTGCTGGATCAAATGGTAGATTTGTTCCCATTCTTCTGAGGATTCTCCATATTGTTTTCCAAAGTAATTGCACTAATTTGCAATCCCACCAAAAATGTTTTCGAGTTCCCACTTCTCCACATCCTCACCAGCATCTGTTGTTGTTTGTGTTTTGAATGATGGCCATTCTAGTTGGAGTTAGGTGAAATCTCAGGGTAGTTTTCACATGCATCTCTCTGATTGCCAATGACGTTGAACATTTTTTATGCATTTGTTGGCCATTTGAATTTCTTCTTTCATGAAGTGTCTATATAGTTTGCTTGCCTATTTTTTGATTGGATTATTTGGCTTTTTAGTGTTGAGTTTCTTCAGTTCTCTGTATATTCTAGATATTAGTCCTCTATCGGAGGAGTAGGTGGCAAAAATCTTCTCCCATTCTGTTTGCTCTCAATTGAGGTTCTTGACAGTTTCCTTTGCTAAACAGAAGCTCTTGAGTTTCACGCAATCCCACGTATTGATTCACCTATCAGTTTCTTTTGCCTTTGGGGTCTTGTTGAGAAAGTTTTTATCTGTGCCTCTGTGTTGTAGTGTTGGACCTATGCCCTCTTCAAGGAGCCTCAAGATCTCTGGTCTAATTTCCAAGTCTTTGATCCATCTTGAATTGACTCCTGTGCAGGGTAAGAAAGTGGGATTAATTTCCATTTTTCTGCCTATGTTTAACCAGTTTTGCCAACACCATTTGTTGAACAGGCTATCTTTTTTTAGTGTATATTTTTGGCCCCTTTGTCAAAAATCAATTGGCTGTAAGTATGTGGATTTGTTTCTGAGTCTTCTATTCTGCTCTATTGGTCTATGTATCTGTTTTTGTGCCAGTACCATGCTGTTTTATTACTACACTTTTGTAGTACAGTTTAAAGTCAGGTATTGTGATTCTTCCAGCATGGTTTTTGTTGCTGATAACAACTTTGGCTATCCTGTTTTTTTTGTTGTTCCAAATGAATTTAAAGACTAATTTTTCTATGTCTGTGAGGAATAATCTTGGTAAGTTAATGGGCATTGAGTTATATCTGTAAATCACTTTTGGAAGTATGGCTATTTTAGTGATATTTATTCTGCCAATCCATGAACATGGAAGATCTTTCCATCTTCTAAGATCTTATTCAATTTCTTTTTTCAATGTTTTATAATTTTCTTTATAAACATCTTTTACCTCCTTGCTTAAGTTTATTCCTAAGTATTTTATTTTCTGCAGAAAATCCTGAGTGAAAGTGTTTTCTGAATTTCTTTTTCAGTGGATTTATGGTTGGTGTAGAGAAAAGCTTCTGATTTTTTAAGATTGATTTTGTATCCAGACACTTTGCTGAATTATTTGATCAGTTCTATAAGTCTTTTGGTTGAGTTTGTTGGGTTTTCTAAATATAGTTTCATGTCATCTACAAATAGTGAAAGTTTGAGTTCTTATTTTCCAATTTTTACCCCTTTGATTTCCTTTTCTTGCCTTATTGCTCTGGCTAGAGTCCCTACTACTATATTGAAGAGAAGTGGTGATAATGGACATCCTTGTCTCATTCCTGTTTTTAGGGGGAATTCTTAAAGTTTTTCCCCATTTAATATGATGTTGGCAGTGGACTTTTTATAGATTGCTTTTATGATGTTAAGATATGTTCCCTCTATTCCAATTCACTGTAGTGCTTTTATCAAAAGTGGATATTGGATTTTATCAAATGCTTTTTCAGCGTCTATTGAAATGATCATGTGGTTTTTGTCTTTGATTCTATTTATATGATGAATACATGGATTGATTTTTGTATGTTGAACCAACCTTGCATCCCTGGGATGAACCCTACCTGGTCATGGTGTTTGATTTTCTTTATGTGGTTTTGAAAGCATGTTGCTAGTATTTTGTGTAGTAGTTTTACATTCAAGTTCATCAGAGATATAGGCCTGTAGTTTTCCTTCCTTGAACTGTCTTTATTCTGTTTTGGTATTAGTGTGATGTTGGCTTCATAGAATGTATTTGGGGAGTCCCACTTTTTCTATTTCCCAAAATAGTTTGAGTAGTATTGGGGTTAGCTCTTCTATAAAGGTTTTATAGAATACACTTAGAAAACCATCTGGTCCTTGGCTTTTCTTTGATGGTAAGCTCTTTATTGCTATTTCAATCTCTTTTATTACTATTGGTTGGTTTTCTATATCTTCTTGACTTAGTTTGGGAAGGTTGTATTTATGTAGAAAGTTGTCAATTTCCTCCAGATTTTCCATTTTGTTGGGGTATAGTTTTTCAAAGTAGTTTCTGATAATCCTATGGATTTCTACACTGTCAGTAGTAATATCTCCTTTTTCATCTCTCATCTTCATAATTTTGGTTGATTTTCTCTCTATTTTTTTAATTTAGGTTGGCTAGTGTTTTATCTATCTTGTTAGTTTTTTCAAGAAACCAGCTTTTGGTTTTGTTGATTTTCTGTATTTTTTTTATTCTCTATTTCATTAATTTCTGCTCTAATTTTAATAATTACTCTCTTCTACTGGCTTTGGATTTAGATTGTTCCTGTTTTTCAAGGGCTTTGAGATGTGTCATTAGGTTATTTATTTGAGGATTTTCTGTTTTTCTTATGTGAGCACTCAGTGCTATAAATTTTCCTCTTAATACTGCCTTCAAAGTGTTTAAGAGATTTTGGTATGTTGTGTCTCTATTTTCATTTGTTTCTAGAAGTTTCTTTTTTCTTCTTTTTTCTTATTTCTTTTTCTTTTTTTCTTTCTTTTTTTTGTGGTACTGGGGTTCCTGGAAGCCCTTCTACCTCCGGGCTACACTCCCAGACCTATTATATATATATATATATATATATATATATATATATATATATATTTTTTTTTTTTTTTTTTTTTCTTTTTTGCAGAACAAGGAATAAAACCCAGGGGCATTCTACCTCTGAGCTACACCTCCAGCCATATTTTTTATTTTTATTTTGAAACAGGGTCTCACTAAGTTGCAGGGTGCCTCTCTAAGTAGCTGAGGCTGGCCACAAACCTACGATCTTCCTATCTCAGCCACCCAAGTACTGGGATTACAAGCATGCACCACCATGCCTGTCATCATTCAGCCATATTTGACTTGGCCTCTAGAGAAAAGTACAAGGACATAGTGAAAAAAGAAAATCAAACTTAGTACTTTCTCATACCCATCAAGCAACACGTAAATGAAATAAAGAATTCACAATCAAATTGGGTGTGTTGGTAAAGATCACAAAGCAAGTTGCTCAAATCTGTGACTAGAACTTTAATGACTTCTTCTTTGTCTCTCTACAAGTCCTTATTGGTCTAATCAAACTGAAAAAACCCAAACATTTGATCCTATACCACTATCAGTAAAATATATTTTTTTAATTTTTTTTATTGGTGCATTATATTCATACAACTTATTGGGGTAAAAAACTTGTGTGTACAAACATGTACTCATTACTGATTTAACCCCTACCCAAATCCCACCCCATTCCCTCTCCGTCCCTCCCTCCCTTGCTTGGCTTAGTGATTGACTTCGATATGTTTAAGTACATTGTGAGCTTTAGAGATTTTCCTCTTCCCCCCTCATTTCTCCTCCTTTATGTTGACTTGTTTGCTCTTCTTTTCTCCCTAACTCTCACATATTAGGGAAAGCATCTGATTTCTTATTTTTTGTGCCTGACTAATCTCACTTAGCATAATGTCCTCCAGTTCCATCCATTTCCCTGAAAATGATGTAATTGAGGTTTTTTTTGATGGCTGAGTAAAATTCCATTGTGTACATATCCCACAGTTTTGTAATCCATTCATCTGTTGATGGACATCTTGGCTGGTTCCATAGTTTGGCTATGGTGAATTGTGCAGCTATGAACATAGATACACATGCATTAGTTTGGTAGTTTGGTTTCTTTTCTTTTGGGTAGATACCCAACAGTGGTATTGCTGGATCAAATGGTAGATTTGTTCCCATTCTTCTGAGGATTCACCATACTGTTTTCCAAAGTGGTTGCACTATTTTGCAATCCCACCAACAATGTCTTAGAGTTCCCACTTCTCCACATCCTCACCAGCATCTGTTGTTATTTGTGTTTTGAATTATTGCCATTCTAGTTGGAGTTAGGTGAAATCTCAGGGTAGTTTTGATTTGCATCTCTCTGATTGCCAGTGATGTTGAGCATTTTTTCATGCATTTATTGGCCATTTGAATTTCTTCTTTTGTGAAGTGTCTATTTAGTTCATTTGCCCATTTTGTTATTGGATGCTTTGTTTTCTTAGTGTTGAGTTTCTTGAGTTCTCTGTATATTCTAGATATTAGTCCTCTATCAGTGGTGTAGGTGGCAAAAATCTTCTCCCATTCTGTTGGCTCTCGATTGAGATTCTTGATAGTTTCCTTTGCTGAACAGAAGCTCTTCAGTTTCATGCAATCCCATGTATTGATTCTCCTTTTAATTTGTTGTGCCTTTGGGGTCTTGTTGAGGAAATGTTTGTCTGTACCTATGTGTTGTAGTGTTGGACCTATGCCCTCTTCAAGGAGCTTCAAAGTCTCTGGTTTAATTTCCAAGTCTTTGATCCATCGTGAGTTGACTTTTGTACAGGGTGAAAAAGTGGGATTAACATCCAATTTTCTGCATGTGGTTAACCAGTTTTGCCAACACCATTTGTTGAAGAGGCTATCTTTTTTCCAGTGTATGTTTTTGGCCTCTTTGTCAAAAATCAATTGGCTGAAAGTGTGTGGACTTGTTTCTGGGTCTTCTATTCTGCTTCATTGGTCTATATATCTGTTCTTTTGCCAGTGCCATGCTGTTTTTATTACAATGGCTTTGTAGTATAGTTTAAAGTCAGGTATTGTGATTCCTCCTGCGTGGTTTTTGTTGCTGAGAACTACCTTGGCTATTCTGGGCTTTTTGTTATTCCAGATAAATTTAAGGACTGATTTTTCTATGTCTGTGAGGAATGATCTTGGTAGTTTAATGGGCATTGCATTAAATCTGTAGATCACTTTTGGGAGGATGGCCATTTTAATGATATTTATTCTGCCAATCCATGAACATGGAAGGTCTTTCCATCTTCTAAGATCTTCTTCGATTTCTTTTTTCAGTGTTTTATAATTTTCTTTGTAGAGATCTTTTACCTCCTTGGTCAAGTTTATTCCTAGGTATTTTATTTTTTTGTGGGAGATCCTGAGTGGAAGTGTTTTCTGAATTTCTTTTTCAGTGGATTTATGGTTGGTGTACAGGAAAGCTTCTGATTTTTTAAGATTGATTTTGTATCCAGATACCTTGCTGAATTTGTTGATCAGTTCTATAAGCCTTTTGCTTGAGTTTGTTGGGTTTTCTAAATATAGTATCATGTCATCTGCAAATAGTGAAAGCTTACGTTCTTCTTTTCCTATTTGTACTCCTTTGATTTCCTTTTCTTGCCTTATTGCTCTGGCTAGAGTCTCTAGAACTATATTGAAGAGAAGTGGTGATAGTGGACATCCTTGTCTTGTTCCAGTTTTTAGGGGGAATTCTTGAAGTTTTTCCCCATGTAATATGATGTTGGCAGTGGGCTTATTGTAGATTGCCTTAATAATGTTGAGATATGTTCCCTCTATTCCAATTCTCTGCAGTGTTTTTATCATAAATGGATGTTGAATTTTATCAAATGCTTTTTCAGCATCTATTGAGATGATCATGTGGTTTTTGTCTTTGATTCTGTTTATATGATGAATTACATGGATTGATTTTCGTATATTGAACCAGCCTTGCATCCCTGGGATGAACCCTACCTGGTCATGGTGAATGATTTTCTTGATGTGGTTTTGAATGCATGTTGCTAGTATTTTGTTTAATAGTTTTGCATCCAAGTTCATCAGAGATATAGGCCTTTAGTTTTCCTTCCTTGAACTGTCTTTATTTGGTTTGGGTATTAGTGTGATGTTGGCTTCATAGAATGTATTTGGGAGAGTCCTGATTTTTTCTATTTCCCAAAATAGTTTGAGTAGTATTGGGATTAGTTCTCCTATAAAGGTTTTATAGAATTCACTTGGAAAACCATCTGGTCCTGGGCTTTTCTTTGATGGTAAGCTCTTTATTGCTATTTCAATCTCTTTGATTGTTATTGGTTGGTTTAAGTGTTCTATATCTTCTTGACTCAGTTTAGGAAGGTTGTATTTATCTAGGAAGTTGTCAATTTCCTCCAGATTTTCCATTTTGTTGGAGTATAGTTTTTCAAAGTAGTTTCTGATAATCCTCTGGATTTCTACACTGTCAGTAGTAATGTCTCCTTTTTCATCCCTTATCTTCATAATTTGGGTTGATTCTCTCTTTTTTTTTAGTTAGGTTGGCTAGTGGTTTATCAATCTTGTTAATTTTTTCAAGAAACCAGCTATTGGTTTTGTTGATTTTCTGTATTGTTTTTTTATTCTCTATTTCGTTAATTTCTGCTTTAATTTTAATAATTTCCCGTCTTCTACTGGCTTTGGATTTAGATTGTTCCTGTTTTTCAAGGGCTTTGAGATGTGTCATTAGGTTATTTATTTGAGGATTTTCTGTTTTTCTTATGTGAGCACTCAGTGCTATAAATTTTCCTCTTAATACTGCCTTCTAAGTGTCCCAGAGGTTTTGATATGTTCTTTATTTTCATTTGTTTTGAGAAATTTCTTGAGTTCACCTCTTACATCTTCTATGACCCATTCTTCATTCAGAAGTGTGGTGTTCAGTCTCCACATGTTTGTGTTGTTTCTCTGGGTCTTCTTATAGTTGATTTCTAGTTTCATTCCATTATGGTCTGAAATGACACAGGGAAGTATGTAACATTTTTTAAATTTGCTAGTGCTCATTTTGTGTCCCAGGATGTGATCTATTTTGGAGAAGGTTCCATGAGCAGCTGAGAAAAATGTAAACTCTGCTGTAGTTGGGTGAAATATTCTATATGTGTCCAACAGGTCCATTTGGTTAATGGTGTTCTTTAGTTCTGAGACATCTTTACTGACCCTTTGTCTGGAAGATCGGTCTAGTATTGTGAGAAGTGTGTTGAAGTCTCCCAGTATTATTGTGTTGGGATTTATGTGTGACTTCATGTCACAAAGAGTTTGATTTATGAAAGTAGCTGCCCCTATGTTTGGGGCATAGATGTTGATTATTGTTATTTCCTCTTGCTGGACTATTCCTTTTACCAGTAAAATGTGACCTTCTTTGTCTCTTCTAATAAGTTTGGGTTTGAAGTCTAACTTGTCTGATATCATAGTTGCTACTCCTGCTTGTCTTCGAGTACCATTAGCATGGATTACCTTGCTCTAGCCCTTTACCTTGGGTTTGTTCCTATCTTTACTTGTAAGGTGTGTTTCTTGTAAGCAGCAGATGGATGGATTCTGGCTTTTAATCCATTTTGCCACTTTATGTCTTTTTATTGGGGAGTTAAGGCCGTTTACATTCAGTGTGATTATAGAGAGATAATTTTTAATTCCCAACATGTTAAGATCTTATATCTGTTTGAGATACTGTTTATTCTTCTTTGCTTAGTTGTCTGCTGGATGGGAATTCTTGTTTCTTTGGTTCTGGCGTGTATTACCCATTTCCTCTTTGCAGTTAATCTCCTTGAGTATTTTCTCTAGCGCTGGTTTTGAAGACATAAATTCCTTCAGTTGCTGTTTGTCATGGAAGCTTCTTATTTCCCCATCTAATTTGATGGATAGTTTTGCTGGGTAGGAAATTTTTGGCTGGAAGTTGTTTTCTTTCAAAGTTTGGAATATGTTACTCCAAGCCCTTCTGGCTTTCATAACTTGGTTTGGGAAGTCTGGAGTGATTCTAATTGGTTTGCCTCTGTATGTCACGTGGCCTTTTGTTTTTGTTGCCTTTAAGATTCTCTCCTTGGCTTCCACATTAGTCATTTTGACAATTATGTGGCGTGGGGATCCTCTTCTCTGATCCTGTCTAAAGGGAGTTCTATAAATTTCCTGGACCTGTGTATCAACTTCTTGCTCTATGTTTGGAAAATTTTCTGCTATTACTTCCTTGAAGAGATTGTTGATCCCTTTGGTTTCACCTTCTTTTCCCTCCTCTATTCCAATTATTCTTAGGTTAGCTCTCTTGAAATGGGCCCATATTTCTTCAATGTCAGATTCCTGCTTTCGGGTTTTTTTTTTCTAAATTAGAAACTATGTGTTCATTTTTAGAATGATCATCTTCAAGAAGGGAGATTCTATTCTCCATGTGGTCTAATCTGTTGTTTATACTTTGAATTGAAGCCTTTACTTCATTAATTGCATCCTTTATCTCTTTTTCACTCTCTCTAAATTCTTTTCGAAAGTCCTCTATTATTTCTAAAGTTATTTTCCATATTTATCTTCTAGAGATCTTTGGATTTCTGTGTTATCAGATTCTGATGTTGTGGGGTTGTTGGCATTCACTGCTCCATTGTTATTTTTTTTTTTATTTTTTATTTTTTGGTGGTACTGGGGTTCCTGGAAGCCCTTCTACCTCCGGGCTACACTCCCAGACCTATTTTTTACATTTTCATTTTGGAAACAGGGTCTCTTTAGCCAGCGCGCGTGGCTGGCTTCGAACCTGCGCGATCCTCCTGTCTCTGCCTCCCAAGCGTGGGGATTACAAGCGTGCGCCACCACGCCCGGCCCATTGTTATTTCTCTTTCCCATGATTTTGGAAGTTTGTGCCTTCTCTGGGTTCTTCCCTGAGTCACTACGAGTTCACTTAAGATGCTCTGGATCTCGTGTTTGTGGTATCTCAGTCACCACTACTCCTTTAGTGGGTTGTATCACAAAGTCTCAGACCCAGGGAGTCAATCAAGGCTGCTTAGACCGTGGGGGGTGCCAAGTTGGGCGTTCTCCAGTGGGGAGTTGTGACTATGGTATGATATCTCTGCCGCTGCCACTCCCCCACTGGGCTGCACTGCTAAAATCTCCGACCCAGGGAGACTATCTGCGCAAGTCCCTGGGAGTGCAGTACTGGGATTTCTCCCCTAGGGGCCGCAATTTGACTCACGGTTGTTGAGTGCGCTGATGGAGCTGTAGTGAACTCGGTGGATTCGCTGCTGCTGCCACTGGCAATATGGCACCACTGCCACACCCTCGGCCGTGATGTGGCGTATTTCTTCTCTGGTTTTGAACTCCGCTCTGAGTCCTTGCCAGTTGTGCTGTGCCTGGCCCTTGGGAGCTTTAGATGTTCCCTGCACCAACAAAACTGCTGACTGTCGCCCGGCTGTTCAGCACCTGCTCACCTCGGCTCACTGTCCACCCCTCCTCTCAGGCGCCTGGTGGCTGGTTGAGTGGGTTGGTCTAGGGCCGTCCAGTGAACTCACCGCTGCCGCCAGCAGTAAGACGCTGCTTCTGCATCCTAGGCCGCAAGGCCAGAGTACCTCCTCTCTGGATTTGATCTCTGTTTTGAGTCTCCCTCCTCTCTGGAGCCTGGTGCTGCTAGGGGAGATGTAGGCCACGCCGTTCCAGCCGCTCTGCACCGCGGCTCTGACTGCTCCGCACCACGGCTCTAGCCGCTCCGGCTGCTCCGGCCGCTCTGCACCGCGGCTCTGGCTGCTCTGCACCGCGGGTCTGGCCACTCCGGCTGTTCTGCGACGTGGCTCTGGCTGCTCCGGCTGCTCTGGCTGCTCCGCTCAGCTGTTCTGGCCGCCGCGCCGCTGCTCCAGCCAATCCGTGCTGCGGCTGTGGCTACTCCGGCTCTTCTGGCCACTCCGCTCGGCTGCTCTGGCCGCTCTGCTCGGCTGCTCTGAACCGCGGCTTCGGCTGCTCTGCACCGCGGGTCTGGCCACTCCGGCCGCTCAGGCGGTTCCGCGACGCGGCTCTGGCCGCTCCGGCTGCTCTGGCCGCTCCGCTCCGCGGCTCCCCCAAATCTGCGCTGTGGCTCTGGCCGCTCCGCACCGCGCAGGCGCAGCACTTCGGGCTGGTTTTTTTTTCCGGTGTCTTGATTTTCCAGCCCTTTTTCTCTGTCCCTTGTATTTACCGTTTTTATTCTTTGCTGGTGGTGTTTTCTGGCTCTGAAGGGCGCTGGATTTGTGGTGGTAGAGTTGGATTGTTAGCGGGACTTGTAAGTGCCGCTTTCCTCCGTCGCCATCTTCCTATCAGTGCTATTTTATATTTTTGAAACAGGGTCTCTTAAGCCAGCGCAGCTGGCTTTGAACCTGCGCGATCCTCCTGTCTCCGCTTCCCAAGTGCGGGGATTACAAGCATGCGCCTCAGTTTTTAGAAATTTCTTGATTTCACCTCTTACATCTTCTATGACCCATTCTTCATTCAAAAGTGTGTGTTCAGTCTCCACATGTTTATGTGGTTTCTCTGGGTCTTCTTATATGCTTTCTAGCTTCATTTTCATTATTGTTTTAAAAGACACAGGGAAGTACGTAATAGCTTTTGAATTTGCTAGTGCTCATTTTGTGGCCCATGATGTGATCTATTTTGGAGAAGATTTCGTGAGCAGCTGAGAAATATGTAAATTCCGCTGTATTTGGGTGAAATATTCTATATGTGTCCAACAGGTCCATTTGATTAATGTTGTTATTTAAGTCTGAGGCATCTTTGTTGACCTTTTGTCTGGAAGATCTGTCTAATGTGAGAGGGGTGTTGAAGTCTCCCAGTATTATTGTATTGGGATTTATGTGTGACCTAATGTCACAGAGTTTGTTTTATGAAAGTAGCTTCACCTATGTTTGAGGCATAGATGTTGATTCAATAATTATTTCCTCTTGCTCATTTTGAGCTCCGCTCTGAATCCCTGGAAGGTGTGATGAGCTTGCCTGCTGGGAGTTTTACACAGTCTTTGTGCTGAAAGAACTGCTGAATTACAACTGACTGATCCACAGCTGCTCACTTCTGCTCCTTGTTTACCTTTTCCTCTCTTGACCAGGTGCTGTGAGGCAAGATGGCACCAGTGTAGCTCCCGCTGCCACAAGGTGGGCAGGGGTTTTTTCTGCTCTCTGGTTTTTCTTCTATTCTTCTTTTTCTCTGTCCCTTGTATTTATAGTTTTTATTTCTCTACTGATAGTGTTTTCTGGCTATGTAAAGTGCTGATTTTGTGGCAATAGAGATCAAATGTTAGCAGGACTCATAAATGCTGCTTTTCTCAGTCGCCATCTTTCTGGAAATCCCTCTCATTACGTTTTTGAGGCAAGTCTCCAACCTGTGACCCTCTCATTTCAGCCTCTGAAGTACTGAGATTATAGGTATGTACTACCACATCCAACTAAAGGTTTTTTCTAAGGTCAAAATTTAATATTCCTATGCAAAACTAGAATCTAATTTTTTATAGTTAAGGCAACAAGGTTTTCTGCTCAGTAACATTTACAATGTAGTACCTTAAAGAACAGAGATTTGGTTTTCCCATGGGCAAAGTTCTCATCAGATTTCTTTCTTTTTAATTTTTTATTGATGCACTGTAATCATACATCTTAATGAAATACAAGATAGTAAAGGCATACATGTACGCATTGCTCATTTGGTCCTTCCCCAATTCCCACTCCATTCCCTCTCCCCTCCCTCCTTTTCATATTTGGCTTAGTGATTGACTTTGATATTTTTGTGAATGTACATCATGTACATTAGGGAATCTCCCTATTCCTTCCTCCCATTCCCCTCAGCTAGGTTGCCCTGTTTTCTCCTTTATGATTTTTCCTTCTTCATCTAGAGTTCCTCCTATACTCTTTTCTCCCCTAGCTTCCACATATTAGGGAGAACATCCAATTTACTTTTTGTGACTGACTAATCTATCTATATTTAATAGATATTTAATATTCTATCTATATAATATCAGTCAAAATCTGGGGAAAAAACCCTCACTTAAGATATATGTATTTTAAACTCTGAGTAGATTTCAAAAGACTTTCTAGCCAGGATGGTGGCACATACCTGTAATCCAAGTATTTGTGAGGCAGAGACAAGAGGATTGCAAATTTGAGGCCAGCCTCAGCAATTCAGTAAGACTGTTTTAAAATAATTAAAAAATAGTTGGATGTGGGGTGTGGTGGTGCACACCTGTAATCCCACTACCTGGGAGACCGAATAAGTATCATATTCAAGTCCAGCCTGGGTAGTTTAATGAGGCCCTATCTCAAAATAAATACAAAAAGGGCTGAGTATATAACTCAGTGGTTGAGCATCCCTGGGTTTAATCCTAAGTATGACTAAGTAAATTAAAGAAATAAGAAAAAATTTAAAAATAAAGTCTTTCCAAACCCCAGAATGGAAAGGAAGAGAATTTAGACTTGTCCTGTATACACATCCTGACCACTACAAATCACTTGAATTTATAAGAAATGGAGGCTTATGGTTTATTTAGCTTGTTCTAGAGGGTGAAAAGTTGTAGAGCAGGACATTGGTGTTTGCTTGGCATTGGGTAAGAGTCTTCTTGCTGAGCCAACAGATTCTGATAGGAACAAAATATAAAAAATTTTGTAAACTAAACATGATTAACATAATCTTTTAGAGCATCTACAAGTTACTTTTAAAGAGAAAAAAATTAACAAGAATACTTGCCAATTTTTAAACACAGGGGTTATATAGGAAAATTAATTAGCTCCATCACAACTAAAAGGAGAAACAAAAATGTTAAAATTATAATATGTGTTGTCTTTTCAAATTTCATTTTGTTAAAAGCTGGGGGTTAGTCAGGAATGGTGGTACAGGCTTATAATCCCAGTACTTGGGAGGTTGAGACAGGAGGCTCACACAGGTTCAAAGCCAGCCTCAGCAACTTAGTGCGACCCTGTTTCCAAATAAAATATAAAATAGGTAGAAAGGCCCTGGGTTCCATCATCAGTACCACCAAAACACAAAACAAAACAACAATAACAACAAAAGCTGGAAGCAGTGGAAGATTCCTGTAATCCCAAAACTTGGGAGATTAAGACAGGAAGATTGAAGGTTCAAGACCAGCCTCAGCAACTAAACAAGAACCTTAGTAACTTAAAGAAACTCTGTTTCAAAATAAAAAATAAAATAAGGCTGGAGGTGTAGGTCAGAGGAAGAATGCCCCTGGGTTCAACCTCCAGCATTCCCCCTAAATGGTTATTAATATAGAGTTTTATAAAATATATTTAAGAGTTTATATAGTACTCCTTACAAATGTGTATTTTTTTTTTTTAAAAAATGTGGTACTGGAGATTGAATTCAGGGGCATTCTATCTCTGAGCTACCACCCCAGCCCTTTTTTTATTTTTTGCTTGGAAACATGATCTCACTAGGTTGCTAAGGCTGTCTTTGAACCTGCAATCCTCCTGTCTCAGCCTCCCAAGTACTGAGATTAGAAGTATGTTCCACCATGCCTAGCTAATAAGTAAATCTTAAAATAGTTTAGTGTGAGCTAGTAAAATTGATTTTTAGATAATATGTTTCCCCTTAGAGTTTACAATAAAAAATTCTTTTATCACAATATTTTAGATTGTACAAGACTAAAGTTAAATTTACCAAGATTTAAACTTCATACATTTCTTATGTTGACCAAATAAATATAAGATGACAAAAATATAAAATTATATGCAATGGGGTTATGTCTTTTTAAAAAGGATTTAATAATGTAAAAATTTCATGCTACTACAAATCATAAATGCTGAATGTGTTATCTAAAACTGTAATTTCCAAGTCCTTGAGTAGCTTTTTTTTTTACTTTTGAAAATTATCTTTTATCTATTTATTTTATAATTTTATTGGTGCATTGTAATTATACATCCCAGTGAGATTCAAAGTGATACATTGATATCCACATAGAACATCTCTTGGTGTACTTCGTGCCCACCACGTCTCCATCCTCATACATGCCAGCAATGTCAGTAGTGACACCAATGGGATATGCAAACATAATATATTTCTCTGTTTCTCTCCTCAATCCTTCCTCCCCCACCTCTCACTTCCCCCATCCCCTCCCACTGTTCTACTGGTCTGGTTTCTGGCCTCATTTTTATGAAGTCCTTTTTTGTGTTAATTTTCTCTCTAGCTTCCACATATATGGAGATAAAACGGGGGTTTCTTGAGAGGAAACCCGGTGTTTCCTCGAGAAGAAACGGAGTTCCCTAAGAAGGAACTCGACGTTTCCTTACTGGGTTCTTGTCTATGGTGAACAAAGACTGACACCCACAGACCTCAGAAAGGGGAGTAAAAGCTTTATTGGAAGCAGCAGGGAATGGGGGAGGGTGGCTAAACACCACAAAGGGGCTGGAACACTGGGTCCAGCAGCTGCCTTCAGGACAATACTTGAGAGTAGCCCAAGCCAAATTGCCTTCAGGTGCAGGCTGCCTTCTTCCAGAGTCCGCATGATCTGCCAGAAGGGAATAGAGAAAAGTGGCCGAACACCCCAAAGGGGCTGTCGGGTCTCTGTTGTCCAGTAGCTGTCTTCAGGTCACTACCCGAGTGTCGCCCGAGCCAAGTGCCATCAATTACAAACTACTTTCTCCCAGAGTCCATGCGATCTGCCAGAAAAGAGGTGCAGGTCACCCCTAGGTGCCCTGGTCAGCCTTGATGTCCAGCAGAGGACTTCAGGTCACTACTCGAGAGTCGCCCGAGCCACGTGCCCTTAGATGCACTCTGCCTCCTCTCAGGGCCAACACAACCTGCGAGAGAGAGAACAGCTCCCAAAAGGGGAGGGGGTTCTGAGAGGGAAAAGCCGAATTTGCCAATCCCCAAGGGCCATTGCCCACCGCTTGCAAGTCCTCTTTTGGTTAGGGTGACTTTGGGAATTCTGGGAAGCAGCTCTCAGTGTTTGCATAGGGTATTTGCAAGTCCTTTGAAGAGTCTCCTGTCAGACTTGCTGGTGAGGGGCTCCTGGGTTTGTTGATTAGTAAATAGATGGCTTTGTGAAGCTCTGGCCTTTGGAATTTCAGGTATTTCTCACCTCTCAGGAAACTCCGGAAATTAGCTTTTTCTACTGAGGCCTCTTCCCTATATGCCTATTTCCTTTCTATCTCCTCAGAGAGAAACCATATGACCCTGACTTTCTGAGATGGGCTGATCTCAGTGCAATGTTCTCTTGTTCCATCCATTTTTCCAAAAATGACATAATCTTGTCCTTTATAGCCAAGTAAAAACTCCATTGTGTGTCTCAATTAGCTTTGAGACCTTAGATAAAAGTTAAATTGAGTTCATCAGTAAATTTTAATAGGATTTCTGGACAATATAGTAGTACAAGATACCAAACTTTTGTCATTAAACATAGTTTAATTTTCTGTTATTTTTTAGAGTGACTGTGGATTTAGAGTAGGTATAATGATGTAGATTTAGAGATAGGTGTAAAATTCTGCTGGAATGATGTTATTTTTTTGCAACTTTTAAAAATAAATATAAAATGTGTGTTAGCTTTAAAAAAAAGTAGAAAGTTCTTGGTTTCCTGTTCTTTTGTATCTGAAGAAAAAACAATTGGTTATTTTGTTAAATGTGTTAATATAAATGGTTAACCATTCTAGATAAAATAGAAAGAGGAAGATATAGAGACAAAATTAAAAAAACATAATCAATGAGGTTTATTACAGATGATTAAGATAGCAAATATTGAACATCTTTTATTCCACATGCTTATAAAATTGTATATTAAAATTAAAATTAAAATTAAAATGTTTATACTTATCATCTCATTTTACACTCATATACCTCTGTAAGTCTAAATACTTACCCATAAAGTATTAATAAATTCTGTACTCTAAGTAGTTACATCAATGTGAACCAAAAAGAGAAAACTACAATTTGAGTTATTTTTCTATAAAACTACAATTTGAGTTATTTTGTGTCACAAAGATACATTTATTACCACTACAAAAACCTGTGAAGCCCTCATTACTTTGAGTGTGCTCTTAAACTCTTAAATTTTTTTGTATGGTACAGCGGATTGAACCCAGGGGCATTCTACCTCCAAGGTACCCCCCCCAGCCCTTTCTTAGTTTTGAAACAGTGTGAGAGTCTCACTTACATTGCTGAGGTTATTCTTAGCCTTGAAAGTACTATGATTACAGGCATATACCACCATACCAAGCTTCTCGAATCATTTTGACAAATAGCTCCTATTGCTTTCAAGACTTAAAAGTTTCCACCAATTATTATTTCTTGATGTGATGTGCTTTTCAAATATTGCCTGGACAAAACAACACAAAACAAAAAACAATTATAGTTACCAGTCTAGAATCTATGTCTTTTTTTTTTTTTCTGGAACTAGTATTGAGCCCAGGGGCATTCTACCTCTAAGCTACACCCCAGCCCTATTTTATGTTGTGTTTTTATTTTTACATTTATTTTATTTTGAAACAGGGTCTCACTAAATTGCTGATAATCTTACTAAATTGCTGAGACTGGCCTTTAGCCTGCAATCCTTCTGTCTCAGCCTCCCAAGTACTGAGATTATAGGCATGCGCCACCACACCAGGCTAGATCCTGTATCTTAGATTCATAACTTTTCTGAAAACTCTCAATTTTGCATTTCCCAAACTTCAGCCCCAAATTCAGAAAAATAAAGCAACATTGATAATAGAGTTGATTTCTAGCTGGACTAGGCCAACTCTGTATCTCTGGGTCTCTTGAATTTTACTCTTGGCTGAGATACTTGTGGAGTTAGGATCTGTTAGGTAATGGTTAAAATTTCCTGACCATCCCTATACCTCAAAGGTCTTTACTGATAATCTCCAATGGACCCAACCTGGTGAGAGTTCTAGGCTTATCTTGTGGCTCAACAAGTACAAAAATCCCTGCTGGGGATTTTGATTTAGGGTTCTGGCCTAAACTGAGATCCTCACACAGATCTTGGTAGTGTGATCAGGAGTCTTTGTATACTCTGTATATAAACACTGGAAAACTTGAGCACGGAATGTTATCTCTCTGAGGCTAATGCTAGCCTGACTCTGGGATTGCATTCTCTCTTTCACCTCTACATTGAAGCTTCCAGTGACTTAAACCCTGTGGAACCTGGTGTGTCCTTTCCAATGTCTCAACTTGGCAAAACATCTCAATTAAGATCTCCTTTCATAACCAAATGATTTTTTATTTTTTTAAATTTATGTTTTTGTGATGTACATGGTAATTTTACATCATATTGGGGTACAGAGTATCAGAAAAATGCATACACACACCTCTTGGTTCCCTTCCCACTGTGTCCCCCTATTAGCACCACGATCATTCCACCCATCTTTGAGGTTGAAATTGGCAATTTAGTATACTTCCATAGCTTTATTTCTACTATTGCGTTGTTAATGACTTCGGCTCCCCCTCCCTTACCTAATCCCCCTCAGTCAGTCCTCTGGAGTCTCTACTCATTTGTCCGATGTTGTGCTCATTTCCAAATATCTCTCTAGCTTCCACATATAAGAGAACATACAGCTAGTCATTCTTTGGGAGCACTAGATATCACCAAAAAATATTTTTTTTACATTTTAGGTGTGTGTGTGTGTGTGTGTGTGTGTGTGTGTGTGTGTGTTTTACTGAGTGTTGAACCCAGGGTCATTCTACCTCTGAGCTATACCCCCAGCCCTATTTTATATTTTATTCAGAAACTGGGTCTCTCTAAGTTACTGAAGATGGCCATGAACCTGTGATCCTCCTGTCTTAGCCTTTCATGTACTGGGATTAAAGGTGTGTGCCCGTTGAGCCCTGCTACAAAGATTTATTTTAAAAATATGTAAAGAGGCCAGGCATGGTGGTGCATGCTTGTAATTCCAGCATTTGGAGGGCTGAGACAGGAGGATTGTGGTTCAAAGACAGTTTCAGCTACTTAGTGAGGCCCTCTGCAACTTAGTGACTCTATTAAATAAAAAATAGGGCTAGGGTATAGCTCGGAGGTAGAATGTCCCTGGGTTCCATCCCCAGTAATGTAAAGAGAATCAGGTCTCTTTAGTACTGTTCAAATTTTCATTAATTTGCACAATTGCAACTATGGTGCAAGCTTTTTTTGTTCATCAAACTCAAGAAAAAAGTGTGGAAGCTTGATTAGCCAAAATGAAAGTTCATCTTCCAGATTCATTATGTATAAATACGATATACCAGTATAAGTACAGTGTATCAGTATAAGTACATATTAAAAGTTGTATACTTTTGAGTTTAAAAGAAGAATAATTAGTTTTATATATAACAGGACTGGTAAAATTGGTGTTAAGTTTATTTTTCTTAATATTAATAAAGATTCCCTTACTCGCAGGATATTTAGACTTAGATACTCTTGCAAGCTAGAAGTAATTCTAATATACTTTATAGAATAAACTAAGGCCCTTTATACATTATTTGTTTCTCCTTCATATATTGCTTCTTTTTTAAGGGAAACACAACAGATTCATTTATAAAAGTATGAGTGAAGTTTAGTAAAAAGCCATGATAAAGGGGCTATATTTCAGAGAAAGGGACAAGAATGTTCTGTTTCCCAAAATGGAAAATGGCCCACAGCTGTAGCACCTTGAGTCCAGTAACTCTCCTTCCCTATCTAAGTAAGGAAAAGCTCTTCATTCGTGTTTGAAAATGATCTGTGACTTGTACATATCTTTGGATAGTCCCTTGGATGACAAGATTAGCCTCAGTTGGCCTGAATTGACCCAATGCTTTATCTCCACAATTACCTGGAACATAATATTGATACTATAAGTAGCCGTGGTCTTTGAATTGGTTCGGAGCAACATATACCATCCTGTCAGCGAAATTTAATATCACACATCAGATTTATACTTTGCCTCTGTTTGGGTGGCATTTGGAGGAACTACGGCTGGTCACATGGTGAAATCTGCCTTTTGATTGACCAGCCCACTTGAATCTCTGGGAGAGACTCACCTAGAGCAGGCTTTGGACTTGCAGGTGCCAGTGTTCACAAAGGTCAGTGGTCATCCCATACCTAAAGGCAACTCACATCCGGGAAATTCCAATGGTAAGAGGTCGGGATGCCTATACCTGAGATCTCTGGACTCTCCCAGGATATTTGCTATATTATATTCACTGAATGTAGTAAAGGGTCCCATGAGTAGACTGGGTCCTATGGACCAAACGTGCAATCAGAATAATCAGTGAGCTTTTTGATAGCCCTAACTAAGTTTTCTTTATTAACAGTTTGTACTTGCTGAACACACCATAATCTGAGCTGCTTGGGAGGCTGAGACAGAAGAATTGCAGGTATGTGGCCAGCTTCAGCAACTTAGTGAGAACTTATTTCAAAAATTAATAAAGTAAAACAAAATAAGGTTGGGTTAGAATGTCCCTAAGTTCAACCCCCAATTGTCAATTGAGCTATTGATATCACTAATTCAAATTCAGTCTTAAAAGATCAAAAGCTTATTTGCCCTCAACTGTGTCTGCCAGCTAAGCAATACATTTTAAAAAGCAGATACTGTTCTAAACAGCATTTCCTATTAAGCTTTGATCACATTTCTTTTTAAAATCAGTTGAAATTTCTTTTTGCTACATTGTCATTTAAAAACTTTGAAGGCTTTATCTTTGACTCAAAGACCACATTGTTCTTTTATTGATCTTCAGGAGAAATGTAAAGATAGCGAAGGCATTCTAAAACTTGTCCAAGTTCTCAGGGCCTCTGGAACATCCATGTCCTAAAGTTCTCCAGGAGCCATAATGATATGGGATCTCTCCTTGTGTGTTGATAATGGAGCCTCACATGCACCAGAGACTTTTGCTCTAACACCAGTCTGCCCTAGTGCAGGCTCATACCACGGAATGCTCCCAGTCTTGCCATTAAACAGGTGCAAGTGGCTTTTTCCAAAGTAACCATTCTTAAAATCTCTCAAAGACCTGAAATCTAATCTTTTGGGAGGAAACCCAAAGGGAGATTTGCCCCAAACTTCAATCAACAGGACTTTATCAGTTACTGTTAGTAATTAGCACTGTAGCTAATTACTAACTACTAATTACTAATATGTAGGTTCATATTTTCAACTAACAAAAAATAGCATCATTTTATCTAGATCATTGGACTTCTATTTCACTGGTAGACCTCAAGCTGAGAGTTCTTTGAAATTGACCAGAATCAGACAATCACCAAAATAACAGTTGATTCAAAACCCCTGGTCAAAGTTGGTGATTAGATAAACTAAACAGTTTTTATCAGCTCCCTGGAATTAATGTTCAGGGAACTTGACATCTTTAACCTTTGCATTTCTTTAACTACTAGTCTGGCTTAATAGTATACACTGAAGCTTCCTAGAAACTGACTGAAAGATCTTCACTTTTTCAAAAACATTTAAGCCTCCTCCATAATATTTTTATGCTATATAAAGACAAAAATTCTTATACATTTTCAATGACTGGTCACTGCAATATATCTGATGGGTAGATCAATATGCTACCGGTAATAATGTGAATATTTACAAGATGAATATTCTTGTACAGATCTTTTAGTGCTGATATTTTTTACATTATGAGTTCCAACCTTCAACTTCATAAAAAAGAAAAAAAAAGTGCCTCCACATCAATGAAGTACTTATGAAACCATTAAACTCTGCCAACTAATTGATAATGTAGCTCAGAAGTAGAACACCTTTTTAGGATGTGAAAGACTCTGGATTCCATCTCCAGCACCAAAAATAAAAACAAACAACAATAAAAATAAATTAGTAAAGTCTGCCAACTAAATCCTGTCCATTGGTAGTGGGAGCCACTCTATCTGCTGTCTCTACAATTACTGTATCCTTGGAAAATGCTGAACTGCACTAGGAAAAATGTCTACCCATGGAGCCCAATGATTGCTTTACTCCTTTTAATATAAGCAATATTTCTACTCTCCATGGAGTTCATATTCTACTAAAGAATTATTTCTTTTATGGACACTACCACCACAAGCCTGTTGAACCAGTTTAAGTGTATTACCCAGAGCTTTATTTTTGATAATCATATAGCTTATGATTTCATCTTGGCTAACAAATAAGAAATTTCTGCCAGAACAAAATCCAGCTAAATCTTTTAACATACTTTGAGACCTGAGTTTGTCTATCTAAGCTACTGGTTGAAGAGTCTTTAACAAAACTAACAATTATTTCTCCAGTGATTGTCTGTATTGTAGTTGGTCAATGCATCTTGTCTGGATTTTAAAGTGATACCCTTAGCCGCTTTTACCTCACATGATAAACTCAGTCTTTAACTAAAAGAACCAAAGGGATTGACACTCTTCCAAGCTAGAAGTTCCTAATCAGCTAAATGCTAACAACAGAAAGAGACCTAGACCTCAAAGATAATCATCCCACACAGGCTTTGTCCTGGGTCAAAAGTGGAGACTAAGATAGGAAAACAGCAGTCTTTATTCCCAACACCTGGGAGGTGGCCTAATTTCTACCATTAGGCCATAGTGTCCCCTGCTGAACACAAATCATTCCATAGAATATCAGCATCTGATGAGGACTCTTGATGACAATGGGGGAATGAGAAAAAAACCAAGTCTTCTCCATAATTATGCCTGTGCAGAGATACCATGCAACCATAAAAATGATCAAATAGCCCATCTTTGCCTCGTAGAAGTGATCCCGGTGTTTTCTCCAATGTCCATGCTAGCTATACTATTTCTTCAGTCTCCTACAATAAAATTATTAAGCTGCATATTTCTGTATTGCCTTTTATTAAGAGGGCACACATTCACACACAACATATGTATCCTTCTCCCAAATCACTTAACATAAACCCGGTTTTCACAAGAAGTTGTTCCCATCTTCCTCTTAGTAAGATACTTCATGCTCCCCGACAGTGCCACATTCCTTGGCACAGGAAGTCTATAAGACTGACTTTATTGATTCCTAATGTTCTTTGACTGTCGGCATCAGAAAATTATTAACTAAATGATTTCAAATGCCATCTAAAATGCCTGTCATAGAATATACTAAAAAAAAAGCTCTTATTTTTATTGTTACAATTTTTATTGATTCTAGCTCTCCAATAAATAAAATAATCTTTATCTCTGATATAGTCAAGAGTAAGGATTTTTCTAATGCCAAACCTAAATGGATAAGAGTATCTAGTTGACATTGTGAACACCTTATACACAGAAGCCTTAATTTATTTTTATTTAACTATGATTAATTTGAATTAGCTATTTTTGTAATCTATCTATACATGATATTTTTGTAATCCATAGATATGAATGTATAGATATGTGTACAAGGGTTTGAGGCGAGGCACATCCTACCTCTGTGCTTTATCTTCAGCCTTTTTTTGTTTAGAAATAGGGTCTCATCTCACTAAGTTGCTGAGGCTGGCCTCAAACCTGCATTTCTCCTGTTTTAGCCTCCTATCTGTGCCTGCCAGAGAATCTGGCTTTGCAATCCATTGAAAATAGTTTTCTTGTTGACTGTTTTGTCAATTCTGTTGTAGTTCTCTTAGGGATAGTAAAGTGCAGTGGTTAAAAAAAAAAAAAAAAAAAAAAAAAAGACAGCTCTGGTCAGAGGCCCTGAAAGTCTGCCACCTACTAAAAAATATTCAACAAAGAACATCTCTGGACCTGAAGTTCCTTTCTATAAAACAGAGATACTAATAGCACCTGCTATATTCATGTGCAGTGACTGCCATAATGAATTAAAACAATTTGGTACTAAAAATAATTGGTGTTAAAGTAAAAGAAATTTATTCTCCCACAGTCCAGAGACTAGAATTCCAAAATGAAGGATCATCAGGGCTGTGTGTCCTTCCTTGTCTCTGTGATCTTCAAGTAGCTGCCAGTGATTCTTGACACTATTTGGCTTCTGTGCACCTTACTCCAATCACTGCCTCTGTCATTACATGGAATTCTTCCCGAAGGCTCTGTCGTCTCCTACTATAAGGCCACTAGTCATTGGATTGGGGATCAGATCCTAATCCAGTGTGAATTTATCTTGACTAATTTTGTTAGCTTTTTGGCACTGTGACAAAATTCCTGACAAGAACAACTTAAAGGAGGGACGGTTCGTTTTGGTTCAGAGGTGCAGTCCACAGTCAGCTGGCTCCAAGGCAGAATCATTGCAGTGGCAGGGTGTGATGGAGATAGCTGTGCAGCTAATGGCAGTAGGGAAGCAGAGAGAGAGAGGAAGGGCTACTAACAGAGACAGTCCTCAAAGCTGCACTCCCTGTGAGCTGCTTTCTCCAGTCAGGCTCTGCCATTGAACCTCGCTGCCCCAGGGCGCATGATTTCACTCAACACACAAGATTTTAGGGAATATTTCAGATCCAAACATTTGCCCCTGCCCCCCCAAAATTTATGCCCATCTCACAATTCATTTAGGCCATCTCTAAAAGTCCCCATAGTCTTAACAGTTCCAGCATTGTTCAAAAGTCTAAGTTTGCTGGTCGTAGTGGTGTACACTTGTAATCCCCGCGCTTGGGAAGCAGAGACAGGAGGATCGTGCAGCCACACTGGCTTAAGAGACCCTGTTTCCAAATAAAAAAGTATAAAATAGGTCTTGGAGTGTAGCCCTGATGTAGAAGGGTTTCCAGGAACCCCAGTACCACCAAAAAAAAAGAAGAAAAAGTCCAAGTTCAGAGCCTCCTCCAAGACTCAAGCAAATTCTTAGCTATGAGCCCCTATAAAAACCAAAAGCAAATTACATACATCCAATACACAGTGGCCCAGAAGAAACATACCCATTTCAAAAGGGTGAATAGATTTATAGAAAGAAAGGCATGGGACTAAAGAGAGAGTAAAACCCAGCAGGGCAAACATTCATTCCTGTAGCTCCACCAGCTTCCATGGGAGAAGGTGGTAAGATGTGGTCCTCAAGGGCTCAGGCAGTCCTGTCCCTCCAGCCTGCCAGTTGCAGCTCACCTAGCCTCCCTCCTAGACTGCCTCTGTCCATAGCTTGCAGCATCCCCCAGCAGATGCTTCAAGGTTCTGGCATCTCTTAATTTCGACAGTCTCTATTGTGGCTGTGTCTTCACATTCTCTATACCCCTGGCGTTGCCCACTGGGATTCTGACTTTAACTTGCATCACCCAATTTCCCGGGTCTTCTTTTTAAATCTTAAGGGAAGCATTCATGATGCACTTGGCCTCACCCCTAAGCAGTCCTTCAAAACCTAAATGGAGCCTCTGGGAGCCCTTAGTGGAAGCTTCCACCATTCCTGCAGAGCCAGCCACACACAAGGTCTGCTGTCATCTTCAGCAGTCGCCAGGCCTCCTTGGCCCAGGGCTGCGATGGCCTTGGAGTGCCTGGACAGTTGAGCATGGTGAAACAAACCCTAAGGAAACAACTTTTTAGCAGCCCCATCAGAGCAGAATGCTCCCATGGCCTCTTTTTGCTCTTTCAAGCAAGTTTCCACCTTTATACCCTTGAGGCTGCAGTGGACAGGGCCTTGCTGACTCCTGACACTCCCTTGTCTCTCTTTGTATCATCCTTGGCATTCCAGCCTTCTGAGTCCCCACAAGAATCACCCCTTAACCGCTGCTTACAGCGGTTTCTAAGGCTTCTCCAGCCTGCATCGCCAAACTTTTCCAAATTTCCTGCAAAAAATGCTCGGGTCAGGTATTATCACAGCAAGGCCCCCATATCTCAGTCCCAATAACTGTGTTACCTTTTTGTCGCTATGACCAAAATATCTGAAAAAAAAAAAAAACTTAGAAGCAGAAAAGTTTATTTTGGCTCATGGTTTCAGAGGTAATCTACAGTCTGCTGACTCCAAGGCCAAATAATTGCAGTGGCAGGGCATGACAGAGAAAATGTACTCAGTTCATGGCAATCTGAAAGGGGAGAGAGTTTCTATTTTCAAGTAAGGTCGCATTGTGAGGCTTTGGGTAAATACAAATTTTCAGAGACAACCACTTAAAGCTGTTTGAAAAAAATTTAATAATAGCTGGGATTGGTAGCACTTGTCTGTAATCTGTATTAAGGATTGAGACAGGAGGATTGCAGGTTTGAGAGCGGCCTCAGTAACTTAGCAAGGTCTTATTTCAAAGTGATATATAAAAAAGAACTGAAGATATAACTTGGTAGTAGAATGCCTGTGCTATGGGTTCAATCCCCAGTTTAAAAAAAAAAAAAAGAAAAGAAGTTTTAGTGAGAGAAGCCATGTAAAGTACATAGTAAATATTAAGAAAAATGTCATTATCATCATTATATTATTTGTCAATTTATAGTCACAAAGAGAGCATTCACAAGCAATTCTATCACTAAATGAAAATGAGATTTATTCTGGGTTGATTTAGGTATCTATTATGGTTGTGGGAACTGCTACTGTGCTGGAACTGTCCCGGGAGCCCTGTTGGGCTCCTGAAACTGTTCCAGTTATGGTGAGAGAGAGAGAGAGATGTAGCTGCGGGTTCTTGTTCTAAACTAAGTATAGAAAACTCTAGTCCAAATTCTGTAAACTTAAGCCACTTTATTAGTACAAAGATGGAAAGATATAAAGTAAAGCACTACATCACAGACAGAGAGTGACATAGTAGGATGACCTGAAAGGAAGTCACCAAAGATTTATGGATAGAGAGTATTTATATCAATAATCTTCTAACCAGACTAGATCTGCCCTTTTTCCGGGGCAAATCTTTTGATGTGGAGATTCCTTCCTGTAGACCCGCCCTGTCTCTGGCACTCCAAAATGTGCTAGTTGCTTATCGGGAGTCTGGGGTCTCTTGGAGGCTCCTGGTATTCCCCCACATCCTTGAGGAAGTTTACTTTTCTTAGAAATGTAAAAAGACCCTAGGCTTTTGGGCTTTTCTCTTTCGCTAATTACACGTGGGGCCTGGAAATCTGCAGCCCTCTCCTTGAAGCTCCTGGATTTTTTCTACCAAAGTTATTTTCAGATATATTTTGAAAATTGAAAGAAAGAAACTCTCCAAAGCACATAATGTACTTAAACATATCGAAGTCCACCACTAAGCCAAGTATGGGAAGGAGGGATGGGGAGGGAATGGGGTTGGGATTGGGTAGAGGCTAACTGGGCGATGTGTGCATGTGTGTCTACACAGATTTTTTACCCCATTATGATGTATGAATACAATGCACCAATTAAAAAAAATTTTAATAAATAAGTAACTAAAGATAATCTTACCAGACCAAAAAAAAAAAAAAGAAAGAAAAGAAAAGAAAAAGAAAATATTTCCCAATACTGGTACATTTTGACGCCTCTTCCCAGTACTAGTACAGTATCAATAACTCCATTTATTTCCAGTAAGAAAAGGTACCTCATATATAAATTCCCATCAATTTGATCAGATACATAATACATTAAAATTAATTTAAGAAACCTATAAAAGTTCAAGTCCCAGGTAAAATTGAATAAGGATACTGTATCCTGACTCTTCTATTGAACAGAGCTATAGAATTTGAAATAATGTATAAAAGAAAGTTGTTGTAGGACTGTGACAAGTAGCTTGTAGCTCATGGGTTGGGAAAAAAGTCCAGAACTCAAGTGTAATGCAGACAACCATAAATCACACACCACCGTATCAGCAACTCTGGGATAAGGCCTCTGGTTCTGACTTGAAGAGGAAAAAGTTATATTACTCAGAAAATATAAAACTGCCCCCACTTTTTGCCTTATTTTTCCTGTGCCCTGGTATCCAAACATCCAGTGGCTGGTATTGTGACAGGCTGAGGTAGCAGGGCCCATCAAGATTCAAACCACAGAAAGATCTTCCTGTCTCTTCAGTGGAGCTATGGTCTCAAAGGCTGCTGCTTTTTCCTGTCTTACTTTATGGCCCTAGGTTCAGATGTACTTGTAAAGTACATAGTAGTCAGAAGAATGAAAGCTTAAGCCTTCTATGTGGAGAACAAAGTCAAGAGTAATAGGGGAAAAAAAGATAATTGTGAGGGAGAAAGTGAATCCCACAAAGTTGTTTACAAATGACCTTGGTATCATTTCCAAAATGCCAATGCTTAGGCTGGGCGTGGTGGCTCAAGCTTATAATCCCCGCGCTTGGGAGGCTGAGACAGGAGGATCGCACAGGTTCGAAGCCAGCCTCAGCTACTGAGTGAGGCTCTCAGCAACTTAGTGAGACCCCGTTTCCAAATAAAGTATAAAATAGGTCTGGGAGTGTAGCCCGGAAGTAGAAAGCCCCTGGGTTCCATTCCACTCCCAGTACCACAAGAAAACAAAAACAAAAACAAATATGACAATGTTTGAGTTCAATTCTGTTCAGATTGCAAGCAATCTAAGACTCTAACACATGAACTAATAGAATGGCCAATCGGTCACAAGGTGGTGTACACACAGGACAGATCCAAAGATCACTGCAAATTCTGAAATCTAAACAGATAGTAATGCCAAAGTGCATAGAAAGCAGATAGGATCTTGCTTTCTAAAACAAAACAAAAATCAGCACTATTTAGTATTAAAACAGGACATGGAATCTTATGACATAATATTTTAAAGTCTTCATACACTTTAACTATAAATTGTAGGTAAACATCAAGAAAAATATAAATTTCTGTGGGGACAGCAATGCTAGGAAACACCAGCACCATATTACACATGGTGTACTTGCTTGACGATTACTTTAAATCAGATTTTACAAAGTACCTCAGTAAATAGTAACAGTCTTGAAGCCAGTATAAAAATAGGAAGTTTCTTCAAAGGAATAAAGCCTATTAGAAGTAATAAAATGGGGATTTTTAGAAATGAAAACCATAGCCGGGCGTGGTGGCGCACGCTTGTAATCCCCGCGCTTGGGAGGCAGAGACAGGAGGATCGCGCAGGTTCGAAGCCAGCCGCGCGCGCTGGCTTAGGAGACCCTGTTTCCAAATATAAAAAAATGTAAAAATAGGTCTGGGAGTGTAGCCCGGAGGTAGAAGGGCTTCCAGGAACCCCAGTACCACCACCACCAAAAAAAAAAAAAAAAAAAAGAAATGAAAAACATAGCAACTAAAATTAAAAACTCACTGGGGTGGGAAAAATAATTAATCCTATCAGATCTGTGGGTACTGATGAGAATTGTGTTATGTTTTGAATGGTGGGGGTTCTTTTTCTTATTCGACTAAGGTTTGTTGAATAGAGAAATTAAAATGAACAGGCAGCTCAGTGCAGTTTTAACAAATCTTTATTACAAAATCAGTAGGAAATAGAGAAGAGAAGGAAAAAGCATCATGCTGACCCGTGTGCTGGAGGGCCCGAAAATGGAACTCTGTCTCCTTTCGGGGACCCCAACTTTTAAATAGATTTTTGTATTGGATCTTTCTCATCAGCATTACCAGGGCAATGGGCTAGTTACTTACTTAGCCAGGTGGTGCCTCTTTGTCTCCAGACAGTGCATTTACTAAGTGCAAGGGTCAAGAATCTACCTGGCCCTTGTCTCTATTATACTGGGCAATATTAGTTGCTCATCAACAGGATGCTTTGAAGCCGCACACAATGTTTACCAGTTCCATGCCCAGGACAGATCCTAGGGGAGAGGAGGTAAACAGAGGCACCGGTTGTCTCTATTGTAGTTTTAGGGCTAAAGGTTTCAGTTGACTCTAAGGCTTTTACTATACGTTAATCATTAGAATGAAGGGCAAAGACAGAGAGGAACTCTGCATTGTAATAGCTGCAGTCCCCTCCCTGCCTGAGTGCCTGCACAGCACCTAGGCTCTGACTATATTTTACATTTTAGAAATTATCAAAGCAATTTTCCAACTGGCACATTAATACATTTTGATGCCTCTTCCCAGTACTGGTACAGATTGGGCCTCTATTGATTAATACCAAGAATTAATTGCTAATAATAAGAATAAGGTCTCATACTTAGGCAGCATACAAAATCCTTTTCTCTGTCTCTAAGCTGTCAGCCAAAAGCCTCAGCCAAGTTTGATCTTGGTCAGCTAAAAATTGACTGTTAGCCCCGCTGAATACTGAATGTTAAAAAACAGACACCTGAACTTAGAAAAAGAATTATATAGACTCTCAAAACAGTTTAGATTAAAGTTTAAAAAATGATAAAGCAAGCTATATTAATCCAATATTAATTATTAATAACACAAAGTAATTATAGACCTCAAACCTCCATATTTTAAAAGACTATATTCCTATATCTTTTTTATTATAAAACAAGTTTTCAACATAATAAGTAACTTCTAGCAGGTAGAGATAAGGAGATGCTGAGAACTCATCAAGGACATAGGTAGAAAATACATGCTTTAAACTTTAAAAATAAAAACAAAACCATGCATATATGCTTCCATCATTTTGTATTACATTAAGATGTATGACTACAATGCACCAATAACATTTTTTTAAAAAAAATATTTAAGAAAAAGAATAAAAAGAAACCAAAAACAAAGTGGGCTTCTACCATGCGACCCCCTGACCTTGCAAACCAAGTAACACATTTTGATCAATGATGTCAGACATGTCTGATGAACAAAGAAGGCCAATAGAAAAGGCTCACACACCAAAGATGACCGCAGGCCTGCACCTGTTTTGGGTGGGAAAAGATGACTACTGGATAAGCAGAGTAGGAGAAAGGAGACAACAAGTTCTTATAAAAAAATGTATGTGTTTGAAAACCTCAGTGTCTTTCTTTCAAGGCTCTCTACTACACCATGTAATGCTTTATTTGCTCTGATGCCCTTTCTACCTGTAATAATAAAACTTTGCTTGAGCTTGCAGTGGTGCAGTTCTGGCTATTTTTTTTCTAAATTAGTTAAGTACAAGAACCTACAACAACCTCCCAAACTGTAACAAGGTACCATAGTGCATACCAACATACACATTATAGGAGTGCCAGGAGAGAAGAAGAAAATAGTGAAAGAAATGATGACTAATTACTTTCTAAATTAGATGAAAATGATGAATCTACACATTTAAGAAGCTTTATGAAGTCTAAGAAGAATAAGCTCAAGAGATCCATACAGTCTGGTCAAACCCAGCCAGGTATCGTGGCACACACCTGTTATCCCAGTATTTGGGAGGCTAACACAAGAGGAACACAGTTTGAGAACCGCCTCAGCAATTAAGTGAGACCCGAAACAACTTAGTGAGAACTTGCTTCAAGATAAAAAGGGTTGGAGTTGTAGCTCAAAGTTAGAATGCCCCTGGGTTCAATCCCCAGTGCCAAATAAATACGTGTGTGTGTGTGTGTGTGTGTGTGTGTGTGTGTGTGTTTTCAAACTGTCAAAACTGGAAGACAAAGAATCTAGAAAGTACCAAAAGGAAAGTAACATCACATACAAAATATGCTCTATAAGATTAAGAACCAATTTTTCTTCAGGAACCATGGTAACATATTTACAGTGTACCATATTTAGAGTGCCAAAGGGCAAGAAATATCCACTAAAACTTTGTATCTGGCAATACAATCCATTACAAACAAAGGATAAATCAACAAACCTGGAGATATTTTTTAAGACAGTAGTAAACCTACTCTACAAAGAATGCTAAAAATTTTCCAGTTCAAAAGGATATCTGAAGCTACATGAAGAAATAAAGAATATCCCTGTGTCCCAGAGATGGTTCTCAAGCCTGAATGTGTGACTCAGCTCATAGTCTTCCCGCCCATTGCCCCTGCTCCTCCTTTTCCTCCAAGATCCTATTCATACCCAATTCTCCAAATAAAGCCTTTGTTTGATGGATGATAGCTCCTTCCATCCAGTCCAGGCCAGCATTTGAATAAAACTGATTTCTTTCCCACCAACTCTCATCTCTTAAGTATGAGTTTTTGGGCACCAAGCAGATGAACTTGGACACAGTACCACGTCGACGGGCATGCAGAATGCTAGAGCCACGGGGTTAGAGGAGCTTCCACCAAGATTTCAGAAGAAAGCCTAGGAGGCCAGGCAGTGTGTGGCAGAGGTGGGGGCTCCTTCAAAATGCCTTCAGCAGGGTACATTAAATTGTGAGAGTACAGCTGAGGTTGCAGTAGAGGCCCCAGGAAGTTAGAGAAGTCAGGAGCATGGATCCCCCACTAAGGAAAGCTGTAGCCTTGGAAAGTGGCCATGTGGGTTGTGCATGGCAAGACATGGGAGGACTGGCCATGCCTTCTGCAGATCACATCTCCCCTTGATGTTCCTGCCAGAGAGCTACAGGATTTCATGCTTTTCTGATGTTTTCAGTCTTGCTTTAGTCTGATTGCTCATTAGTTCCTTATACCTCCTGTTAGAATGGAAAATTTTACCCTGTGCCATTGGATTGTGGAAGCATATTGCTCATTCCATCATCCTTATTATTTTTTTTTTATTGTCATTGTCATTATTATTATTGTTGTTATTATTATTATTATTCACCAGAGGCTCACAGTTGAGTTTACCTTGAATCTCAGAGGAGACCTTGGACTATGACTTTTGAGTCATAGCTAGATTAGTTAAGATTTGGGGGACTTTGGTAATGTGAGGTGTACATACATCTGAGGAGCCCAGAGACAGAATGCTAAGCCTTCGAATGTCCCCCAAAGACTCACATGATAAAGTTTTGGTCTGGGCCAGGCATGGTGGCATACACCTATAATCCCAGTACTTAGGAGGCTAAGGCAAGAGGATCACAGGTTGGAGAACAGCCTCAGCAATTTAGTAAGACCCTATTTTAAAATTAAAAAAAAAATAGGACTTGGTATAGCTCAGAGGTAGAATGCCTCTGGGTTCAACCTCCAGGACAAGAAAAAAAGACTTGGTCTTTAGCTTGGTGCTATTGGAAGGTGGTGGAGCCTTTAGGAAGTGGGTGTAATAGAAGAAAGTCAGGTCATTAGGAATGTGCTCTTAAATGTGCTCTTGTTTGGACTCTAGCGCTGCCCTGTCCTTGCTTCCTGGATTCCTGGCTTTGAGTTAGACAGAACTCCTCCACTACAAGCTCCTGTTTGATGTACTGTGCTATCACCAGTCACAGGGGGCCAAGTAAACCTGGTCCAAAACCTCTGAAACTGCAAGTGAAAGTCAAGATTTCCTCCCTAAAAGCTAAATTATGTCAGCTATGTTAGAGAAAGGAGTCAACACATACCTGATAGTCACTTGGTAGCCATCTGGACCCTCAGATTGGCTGTTGTGGTCTCTCAGCACTTGTTTTTTGCAGCCCCTGAATTGTAGCCCCAACAAATAAATGTAGTGATAGAAGCAATTCAGGTAGTCTAGCGAGGCAATTCAGGAACCTAGAGAGTGCTTTCTTTTGGTGAAAGTTTAATATATGTATATGTAGGGGGAGAAAACATAGTGTATATGGAAACATCTTCTACTGGGGAACTTGGAGTGTATTGCTTACATATGAAGGGGGACTACTGTATTTAGAGATGGTGTTTTGGGATGCTAATTAGATTTATTATAGTTCAAGAAAATTTAAGATAGGACTAGTTTTCTTTTGCTTGTTCATTTTGTTTTTTTTAAGTCTCTTTTTTTTTTAGGAAACATAAGTATACATGGTTAATTATGTTAACCAATGCCATTGATAACGTTCAAGGACATTCCTGGTTAGGACATTTTAGGGCAACCTAAAAAAAAATGAGTTGAGAAATAGATTTGTTCATCTTTCCTCCCTCTCCTGACTCCTCCCCACAGCAATCCTTTACCCGATAAAAATTGAGCCTAGGACACTTTTCTAAAGAGATTCTACTGTGATCCTGAGAGTCACTCTTAGAAAACAGAAACCTCAGACTTTCTCCAAGATGAACCTCAGTGCTGCCAACCACCGAATACCTCTAAGTGATGGAAACAGCATTCCCATTATTGGACTTGGGACCTTCTCAGAACCTGAACATGTAAGCTTATCTCTGGGCAGACTTCTCTTCCTCTCTTTCTGCATTTTTAAATCCTTGCCTAAAGCACGATCTATCATTTATTTTGAGTAGATTGCATTGGTTTACTCTTTGTAATAGTGAAAGTAACTTTTGAGGAAGACTGTTTGCCACTGCTTAAACTCTATCAGTTCATGGTTAACTGACTTATTTTAGAGAATGAGATTTTTTTTTCTGCCTCCTTTCCTGATGTTCAGCCAAATGGTAATGACTGGAAAGAATTGAGAAATTTGTAAGTTTGTGTCTATGGAGATTTGTTTTTCCAAAGGTTATATTTAAAAGTTTTTAGTTAAGCTGGTTGTGGTGGTGCACGCTTATAATCTCAGTATTTGGGAGGCTGAGACAGGAGGATCTCAGGTTTGCAGCCGGCCTCAACTACTTAGTGAGGCCCTCTGCTACTTTGTGAGATCCCATTTCAAAATAAAGAATAAAAATAGGTCTGGGGGAATATAGCTCAAAAAAATAAAAGTTTTTAATTCAATATGACAAACTATTACTGAATTCCTGCCATTGGCTAACCACTATGGATATTTCAAATATAAAGAAAATGTGTCTCTGCTACTATGCAGACTAACAATGAAGGTAGGAATTCTGTCATTCTAGGACTGTGAACAGGATCTCTCTGAAAACAAAGAAAAGAGAATTCTCTTTGACCCAAAAGATGGAAATGGGTTTCCTTTAAAATACTGTGAAGTTTCCACTTAGAATAGTTCTTTCTTTGTTACAGTTAACATTTAATGTTGATTACAAAAATAAAGAGTGGCTGTTTCATTTTTCTGTTACTGTGACAAAAGACCTGAGATAATCACCTTGAAAGTAGGAAGGATTTTTTTCAAGCTCATAGTTCCAGAGATTTTAGTCTATGGTTGCTTCACCAAGTCACTTTGATCCTTGGCCAAGTAGGACATCATAGTGGGGAGCATGTAGCAGAGAAAAGATGTTCAACCTCATGGCCACTGGGAAGGACAGAGAGTGACCTGAGGGGACTGAGCTTCCTATATCCCCTTCAAGGGCATATCCCCAATGACCTTCCTCCCACCAAGCCCTACCTCCCCAAAGTTATATCACCTCCTAAAGAACCACAGGCTGGTGACCAACCCTTCAATACATGGCCTCTAAACCATAACATATGTGTAAAAGTGCTACTTAGTGATAATATATGAATGAACACTCCAAAGCTGTGCATAAATTAGCCAGGCAGAGAACAGAGTTGAGGCGTGACATTTGAGGAGGGGTGTTCTAGAGACATAATGATGTGTGACGTGTCCAGAGAAGGCCAAAGCCATATGGCTATAGCATGGACTCCATAGTGGAGGTTGGACCCGAAGATGTAAGTTGAGATGAGATCGCCAAGGACCTTGAATACCATGAAAAGATTTGGACTTCATTATAAATAGCTGAGAAAGTGTCTAAAGATTAAGGGCAGTGGGCTAGCATCACTGGGTCTGTGTTCTTGAAAGATAAGTCTGGTGGCAACATAAAGAATAAAAGGCAGAGGAAGAGAAATAAACTAAGAGTATGAAGCATGGTTAACACTTGTATCACAATCCTACATTCCACTCTGATTGTATATACTGCACAAACTATTTTTTTTATTAATGCAAAAAGAAGACGCTTTTGTGACAATTGTATGATGCCCTCTATGGCTATTTCCTCCTTTGCCTATTGACTCAGCATGATCTCATTCATAATCTTGGCTCCAACCACATATATGAAGAGGCTTCAAAATTCATCCTTTCTTTTTTTCTTTCTTTTTTTCTTTCTTCTGTTCTCTTTCTTTTTTTTAACTTATTTTTATTGGTGCATTGTAATCATACATCACATTGGAATACAAGACTTGAGAGGATAGACAAGCACACATCATCCAGTTAGCCCTCATCCACTCCCCATCCCATTCCCTCCCCCTCCCTCCATCCCATGCTTGTTTGGTGATTAACTTTGATAACATTTGTTTATGTACCTCCTGAGTTTTAAAGAGGTTCCATCCTCCCCTATCCCATACCCTCTGATTGGTCACCTTAATTGCTTCACTATAGGACCCTTTCTATAACTTGACCTCTTCCTGTTACCCCTTTCCCCCTAGCTACTGTTGATTAGGGAAAGCATCTGGTTTTCATTTTCTGTGATATTTCTCTGTGCATGCCACGTTGCAAGTACCGATCCCACATTGACGGCCCCAGTAGAGGCCTGGCTACCTGGTGGACTGATCCAGACCTCACTGGCTCAAGCGGCGGCCTTGCCTCATGGGAGGCCCTGATTCTGGCATCGCTGGCCCCTGCACTGGCCTAACCCCTCAGGTGGCTCTGATCCCGGCCTTGGTAGCCCCAGCACCGGCCTTGCCTCAAGGCAGGCTCCGTCCCAGCTTTGCTGACCCTGGCACCAGCCTAACCCCTCGACAGTCTCCTATCCTGGCCTCGGAGGCCCCAGCACCAGCCTTGCCTCATGGCAGGCTCCAATCCTGGCCTCGCTGGCCCCGGCCCTGGCCTAACCCCTCAGCAGGCTCTGATCCCGGCCTCGGAGGCCTCAGTAGCAGCCTAGCCTCAAGGCAGGCTCTGATGCCGGTCGCTTGCCCCAGCACCGGCCCACCCCTCAGTAGGCCCCAATCCCGGCCTCAGAGGCCCCAGCACTGGCCTTGCCTCAAGGCAGGCTTCGATGCCAGCCACTGGCCCCGGCACCAGCCTACCCCTCGGCAGGCTCCGATACCAGCCTCAGAGGCCCCAGCACTGGCCTTGCCTCAAGGCAGGATCCGCTCCCGGACTTGCTGGCTCCAGAATTGGCCTAAACCCTTGGCAGGCTCCGATCCCGGCCTCAGAGGCCCTGGCACTGGCCTTGCCTCATGGAAGGCTCTGATCCCGGCCTAGCTGGCCCCGGCACCAGCCTAACCCCTCAGCAGTCTCTGATCCCTCCTGGCCTCGGAGGCCTCAGTAGTGGCCTTGCCTCATGGCAGGCTCCAATGCTGGCTGCTGGCCCCGGCACTGGCCTAACCCCTTGGCAGGCTCCGATCCTGGCCTCAGAGGCCCCAGCACCGGCCTTGCCTCACTGCAGGCTACCATGCCAGCCGCTGGTCCCGGCACCAGCCTAACCACTCAGCAGGCTCTGATCCCAGCCTCGGAGGTCTCAGTAGCGGCCTTGCCTCAAGGCAGGCTCCAATGCTGGCCACTGGCCCCAGCACCGGCCTACCCTCTTGGCAGGCTCCGATCCCACCTCAGAGGCCCCAGCACCGGCCTTGCCTCACAGCAGGCTCTGATCCCAGCCTCGCTGGCCCTGGCACCGGCCTAACCCCTTGGCAGGCTTCGATCCCAGCCTTGGAGGCCCCAGCACCAGCCTTGCCTCATGGCAAGCTCCGATCCCAGCCTCACTGGTCCCGGCACCAGCCTAAACCCTCGGCAGGCTCTGATCCTGGCCTCAGAGGCCCCAGCACTGGCCTTGCCTCATGGCAGGCTCCGCTCCCACCCCAGCACCAGCCTAACCCATCAGCAGGCTCCAATCCCGGCCTCGGAGGCCCCAGCACTGGCCTTGCCTCATAGCAGGCTCCAATCCCAGCTTTGCTGTGCCCGTCGCTGGCCTCACCCCTTGGCAGGCTCCAATCTGAGCAACCTCTTAGCCCAGCAGGTTGTCCCACGTTCCCAAGGGTGCGTGGTGGTGGTAGCATTCTGCCTCTGGAGTTATTACTTCAAAAGTTCCAGGTGTAATGCATCAGATCTCTGCCTCCCCTGAGTAATGTCCACTGCCATTGCCACTGCCTCCACCATTTCAAATCTTTCCCAAGCTCTTTTTTCACTCTGAATATTGTCCAGTGTTCCTAAGCATGCACGATGGTAGCATTCAATGTTTGGTGTAATTTCTCCAAAAAAGAAGGTTGGTAGGATCATATTTCTGCCTCTCCTGAACATGTCTCCACCGCCATAACGGCGACTGCTTCCAACACCACCTTTCTCCTATGTCTCTGCTAAACTCTCTCCTTACAGATGGTGTCCAGGATTCTTAAGAATGTAGAGAAGAATCAGTCCTCCTTTGTGGGGAATTTTTCCAAAGTTCCAGTTCATTTGGATAAGTTTTGTCCGCATCTCCAGTATCCTGGCATCTGCCGTGGCCATCTTGACCCCTCTCCAATATTTTTCTTTTCCTTTTCCTTTTTCTTTTTCTTTTCCTTTTTTTTTTTTTAATAAGAGAAGACAGTATGTGTTGTTTGAGGAGGTTGTGGGATCAGGCACTCAGTAGCACTGCAGCCCGGGCCGGTTCTTCCGGGGGTTATGCATGCCCCGCGCGATCCCCGCCCGGGACCCAGGGTCCTGCGGCCTGGGCCCCGGTTCTTCTGGGAGTCTGGTGTGCCTCCTGCGACCCCGCCCGCGGCCCAGTGTCCTGCGACCCGGACCCTGGTTTCTCGGGGATCCAGTGTGCCCCACCTGACCCCCACTCGGGGACCAGGGCCTTGCGACCCAGGCCCTGTTTTCTCCGGAGGTCTGGTGTGCTCCACACGACTCCGCTCTGGGCCCAGAGTCCTGTGACCCGGGCCCCGGTTCTTCCAGGGGTCTGGCGTGCCCCGCGCGACCCCCACCCAGGGGCCAGGGCCTTGCAACCCAGGCCCGGGTTTCTCCAGAGGTCCGGCATGCCCCACACGACTCCGCCCTGGGCCCAGAGTCCTGCGACCTGGGCCCCAGTTCTTCCAGGGGTCCATTGTGCCCCCGCAATCCCCGCCCAGGGCCCAGAGTCCTGCGACCCAGGCCCTGGCTCTTCCAGGACCGGTGTGCCGGGCCCAGGTCGCCCTGGTTTCTCAGGGGGTCCAGCATGCTCTGCCTGATCCCCGCCCGGGGCCCAGGACCTTGGGACCTGGGACCTGCTTTATCCGGGGTTCCAGTGTGCTCCGCACGACCCCGTTTTCTTTCTATATCTTTTTTTTTTTTTCTTGTGGTATTGAGGATTGAACTCAAGGGCATTCTACCTCCAAGCTGTACTCCTAGTCCTTTTTAATTTTTGTTTTGTTAACAGGTCTCGCTAGGCTGCTGAGAGTCTTGTGAAGTTGGCTGAGGCTGATCTTGAACCCATAATCCTCTTGTCTCAGCCTCCCAAGTACTGGGATTATAGGCACACTACCAAGCATGGCCCCAACTCCATTCTTACTATTCTATTTGTTACATCTTCCTCACACATCTGTGTACTGGCTACAGCAGAGTCACCTGGAAGAGTTTTTGAAAATACAGATTCTTAGACTCACCCTAACTGTACTAAATCTAAACCTCTAGAGGTAAAGCCTCAGAATCTGCATTTAGCCAGCTCCTACGGTGATTCTGATGTAAAAGCAGGTTTGTCCTCCACTTTTCACAACACCTCTAACTCAACAAGATACAGTTAATACTCACCGTGTCCTCTTTCCCAAAGAATATCTCTAGCAAGTGATTGAACTCCCAGGTACCCAAGCCAAAGAGAATACATGTCTTTGTCCAGCCCCATCCTCATCTCCTTTGTTCTCCACACCACACCAGATGACTGCTGGTTCTTTGCTCATTTTCCCAATTCACACCTCCCTCTAGCTGTCCACTCTCACTGCCACAGTTCAGGCTCTTAGCTCTCTTTGGGATGTCCTTCCAGTTGTGTTCTCTTCTGATTAATCATCTGGATTGAGACCATCAGAATCTTTCTATCACTCAAACTCAGTCATGTCATACCTCCACTTAATTATTTCCATGGCTTCCCATAGATTTTAGGGTAGCATTGACATTCTGTATCTGCTTACATGGAGCTGGTATGGTTTTGCTGAGTTCAGCCCCACAGCATCACCACCCTTCTTCCACCTCCCCTACACATAAAGCACTACCTGTATTCCCTAACAACCTCATTATGACTTTGAACATAATGCCTTCTATCTGCTTGTCTTTGAATTTGCTCATTTGTCTAATTTTGACTATCTCTTCTTTTTTTCTGGTAGTGAGGGTTGAACCTCAGAGCCTTCTACCTCCAAGTTACACCCCCAGCCCCTTTTATTTTTTATTTTAAAAAGGCATCTCACTAGGTTGCCGAGAGTCTCGCTAAATTCCTGAAGTTGGTTTTGAGCTTGCTAACCTCCCGTCTCCACCTCCCAAATACTGGAATTACCGGTGCATGCCACCACACCCAGATAATGTCCACTAACTTTTTAAGTCTCAAAATAAATGGATCTTGTCATAGAAACCCATCACCAGCCACCACCCTGACACCTTCTCTGTGCTTCCATCACCTCTTGTGCTTGGCTCTAGGGTATCACTTGTCATATTTCATCACAATCATCATTTCTTCACAGTCTTTCTCACTGCATGTTCAACCAACTGAGGATAGACAATACTGGGTAGTGGGGAATTGCATTTTTCCTAAACATGTATAGACATACTAAGGGATGACTGTGCCTGAGTCTGAATAATCCACAAAGAACAAAAATTTATTTCCTCAAAGTTCTGGAGGCTGGGAGGTCCAAAATCATGTTGTAGGCAAGTTGGGGCCCAGTTCTCATATTTCAAGATGGTGCACTGAGTGGTATATACTTCAGAAGAAGGAAGGCTATTCCTAACATGGCAAAAAAGCAACCGTGGAACAAACCAATTCCCATAAGCCTTTTTTCTTTTTTCTTTCTTTCTTTTTAAAAAGATTTTGGTGGTACTTGAGGTGGAACCTAGGGTCCTTCTCTAAGCTATATACCCAGGCCTATTTTATGTTTTATTTGGAAACAGTGTCTTGCTAAGTTGCTGAAAGTCTCACTAAGTCTCTGAGGCTGGCTCTAAATCTGCAATCCTCCTATCTCAACCTCCCAAATACTGGGATTATAGGCATGTGTCACCACACCCAGCTCTCTACAATCTCTTATTCATGAGCATTAAATGGAACATATGTGCTTTATTAGACCCCACTGTCCAAACTGTTGCATTGGGAATTAAGTTACAATAAGAATTTTGGAGAAGATGCAAACATTCAAGCCATAGCAAATAAATAATTTTGCCTCAAACATTATTTTCCAGGTCTTAATTTTTCTTTTGTCCTGACAATGCTCAGTGGAGAGAATAGTCTTGTTTTTCTCACTTCGTTTAAATTAATAAGATGAACAAAGTTTTGACTACCAAATTTTGCAAAAAAAGATATCTTGAAAAATCTGAAGTGTCCCTCAGTAATCCTTATTCCCCACTTTTATTGAGGTATAATTGACCTGCAATAAACCACACATTTTTAAAGTATATTATTTGATGAGTGATACCACACACACACACACACACACACACACACACACACACTTGTGAAAGCATTGCCACAATCAGGATAATGAACATTTCAGACAGGTGCTGAGAGACATGCCTATAATCCCAGTGACTCAGGAAGCTGAGGCAAGAGGATCCCATGTTCAAAGCCAGCTTGGACAACTTAGCAAGACCCTGTCTCAAAATTTAAAAAATAAATAAAAAAGGCTGGGGATGTATCTCAGCAATAGAGTACCCCTGGGTTCAATCCCCAGCATCCCCCCAAAAAGATAATGAACATTTCCATCAGTTTTAGAAAACTTCCCCAAGCCATTGTAAAATATTTTTCCCACCCATGTACCTCCTTATTGATCTGTGTCTATCAAATAGGATCATAAAGTATTCCTTTGTATCTGTCCTGTTTTGTCAAAATAGCATAACTCTTTTGAGATCCACCCATGTTATATGTAACAGTAGCTTATTCCTTTTTTGTTAGACAGTAGTCTTCCATTCTGTAGACATACTTCAATTTATGTTACCCAAACATTTTTATTTATAATCTAGTCTTCTTCAATCAACTTGTTTGCTTCTATAACAAAACTTTCATAAAATCTCCTGTCCTTGGTAATATTGATCAAATCCCATTTCTGAAGTCACAAAGCTGAATGCAGACCCAGAGTGTATGTAGTATCAGCTGAGGGAGGGATGGCCTCTGGGGTGTCAAATTCTTCTATCTCCAGACACAGTCTTTCAATCATGACATTGTACAATTGGGAATTCTTGTGTTAGTTATAAAACTATGTATGTGCAAAATGTCCTGATTAATGATGGCTAAACTAAAGAGCCATTTCTCTTTCCCACAACCCTAACCTTCTTATGATTTTAGACCTCCAAGGGAGACTGTAAAGCATCAGTGAGGATGGCCATTGACATAGGGTACCGACACATTGATGGGGCCAAAGTCTACCAAAATGAGCATGAAGTGGGGGAAGCCATCCAAGAGAAGATAGCAGAAGGAAAGATAAAGAGGAAGGATATCTTCTACTGTGGAAAGGTAAGAGCTTGCTTCCCCCCTCATCTCCTTTTATTTGTGTGGTACTGTGGATGGAATCCAGGGGCATTTTACCTTCAGGCTATAACCCCATACCTACACTCTCTCTCTCGCTCTCTCTCTCTCTCTCTCTCTCTATATATATATATATATATATATATATAGAGAGAGAGAGAGAGAGAGAGAGAGATAGATAGATATATAGATATATAGATATATATGATATATGATATATATGATATAGATATACAGATGGATATAGATAGGTATAGATATAGATATAGATATAGATATAGATATAGTATGGTCTCTCTAAATTGCTGAGAGCCTCACTAAGTAGCTGAGGCTTGTTTTGAACCTGTGAGATCCTCCTGTCTCAGCCTCACAAGTACTGGGATTTCAAGTTTGTGCCACCATGCCCGGCTTCCCTATCTCCTTGTATAATAAAGATGTTTATTCTATCTGCCAAAGAATGTTGGACTCAGCAAGAGGAGGAGACCTCTTTGTCCTTTCTCAACTGCCAGATTCTCAGTCTTGCCCAACAATTAGGAGACTAATTAGCTCTCTAAAAGTTAGAGCAGAGCTCTTTCTTTATAGATTGGCATTGAATTCAGACAACTTAATATAAACCAAGCCAAATCTACAAAGCAGAAAATTTGGGGCTGGGGTAAAACATTTGACCAGCATGCATGAAGCCCTGGTTTTGAACCCCAGAATGAATGTATGATAGCATACACACACACACACACACACACACACACACACACACACCAGAAAAATTAGTGACAGGAAGGATGGAGGTGATTCATATTATAAAACATTTGCCAAAGATTTTCTTTTTTAAAAAAAAGCATACACTCTTTATCCACATATCACTATTTTTGAAATTGAGATATAATTCACCTACCACAAAGTCACTGCTTTAAATGACCACTTTTTTAGTTGTGCAATTATTACCTAACTCCAGAACCTTTTCTATCATTCCAAAAAGAAACTCCATGCCCATTGGTAGTCACTTCTCACATATCCCTCTTGCCTCATCACTGGTAACTGCAGCTCTGCTCATGCCTCTGTAGCTGTCCTCTTCTAGACATTCCAGAGATTCAATCATATCACATGAGTATGTTGTGTCTAACTTCTTTTCCTCAGTATGATGTTTCCAGAGCTCACACATGTGAAGCTGAAAATGTGCAAACCTTATGACCTAACAATTTCTCCCCAATATATATTACAGACACCTTTTGTCTTCTATGACTAGTTTCACTTGTGAGGATGTCCAGAGCACCACTGATGTGATAGCTCACAATTAGCAACGACCCAAAGGCCCATCCACAATAGAATGGCCAAAATTATTGTCAGATAGTCAAGCTCAGCACGTAAATAATGGTGAAGAAAGAACAGCTAGCTAAAAGCATCAATGGGATGAGTACTGACAACATGACAGTGTGGGGGGAAAGCACATCACTGATAGAACTCCACGTATACAGAGATTAAAACAGGCAAAACCATATATTATTATTTAGAGATACATTTATAGATAGTGAAAACTATAAAACCAAACAAAGCAAAAATAATCACAAATTTCAGAAGAGTATCCTTTGTATAAGGTGATGGCCATAGTGGGTTTCTTGGACAGGTAAAGCTCTATTTCTTAGCCTCATAGAGGGCAGGGTGATGTCAGGTGTTCATTTAAGTAATCATCATCCAGCCAGGCTTGGTGGTGAACGTCTGTAATCCCAGTACTTGGGAGGCAGAGACAGGAAGATCACAGACTTGAGATCAACCTTGGAAATTTAGTGAGAATCTTAGCAACCTAGTGAGACCCTTCTTCAAAACAAAAATGAAAAAGGGCCAAGGGTGTAACTCAATAGGAAGAATGCCCCTGAGTTCAATCTCCAGTAACACACACACACACACACACACACACACACACACACACACACTTCATCTTCCACATATGTATGTATAATTCACTCTTATGAATACAGTTGGCCCTCCATATATATAGGTTCTGAATTTATGGATTTAACCAACTGTGAACAGAAAATATTCAGAAAAAGTTTGCATCTGAATTTACTGAACATGTACAGACTTTTTTCTTATTATTCTCTAAACAATATAGTATAACAAGTATTTATATAGCATTTACTGCCAGGGTCCAGCCCTAACAAGAGTCGAGGTTTGTGTTGGTGAGAGCAGAAGTGAGGTCAAATGAGAGAAGAGCTGTCACAGGTTCAAACTTCTCTGCTTTATTCAGGATTTGTTCCAATTATTTTTATGTGTGTGTGTGTGGCACTGGGGTTCCTGGAAGCCCTTCTACCTCCGGGCTACATTCCCAGACCTATTTTTATACTTTTTATTTGGAAACAGGGTCTCTTAAGCCAGCAAGGCAGCACACATAAGCAAAATAAAACAGTAAGTAAATAAACAGAAAGATTATATGTGGCTGAATTTACACAGCGGGACTCCATATTGCCCGGTAAGATCAGTTTTCATTGCAGTTCAACCAGTGTCAAAGGTGGTGTAGAGCAGTGGTTAAGTGAAAATTTTGACAGCACACTGTCCATGTGAGAATGGGTCATCCTCGCACAACAGAACGCAAAACAATATAGTATTCTACTGGCTGTAGGTCCCAGACCTGTCACTACTAGTTGTGACTCCATTTCTCTCTATATAAACTGGAGATAATGATGCCGACCATTTTACAAAGTTATAAATTAACATTAAAGAAAGCACTTAGATGGTATCTGGCACAAATCAAACACTCTGTGGGATGGTTAATTAAAACCAAATTAAAATATGAAACAGAATTTTCACTCATATAGAATGGCAGTCATAAAACTAGGGTCCCACAGTGATAACTATGACATATAAGTTATGACTTCTCCCCTTATTCGCTCCTACATTCACATGATAGAAGGATATCATCCATTTAGTGTTTTATATAAGCCAAAGGAACCATTAATCTAATAGGGTCAAGGACTTTTCCTACAAAATAATAACACATAGAAGGAGAATTGGCTATACCTTTCATAGATATATGACTACATCCCAAAAGTAACCCAATTGTTTGTAGAGATATTGGTCCCCAATAGCCTGTAGGGAGTCAAAATGGACATTGAGCAGCAGTAATAGTAATATCCCCAGACAAAGAATGTGAAGGACACATACCAGCCATAGCAGTGGCTAACAGATGGTTTATCTGGGGTTTCCCCTAGTTTTGTCCCAAAGCCTGGGAAGGGGCCCTCCAGTTGTTTCCTGACCGGGGCTACCATTGCACAAATTGATGGTACTTGGGTGGAGTGGAATGCCCGGAGGCTGTGAAATTGGCAGCGGATTCTCACCCTTGTCATACTTGGATGTGCATTCTCTGCCCAAATGCTTTTCTTTTTTACAGTAAGGGCACACTTTAGGTTGAGAAAAAGTGTGAGGCGATTTCTCTCTTTGGTCTATTTTGTGTGTGTGTGAGGGTGGAACATGACAATCTTTTTTCATATGCCTGAATTTACCACAGGTAAAGCTAACTTATTACTGGTCTGTTTTTGAGCCATAAGGGCATCCCGAGCTTTAACTCCAGCCTTGCTCTCTAGAGTCTGGATATTTCTGGATGAGCGGAGATATTCCATCACATTACCTTTTCCTCAGTGAGTTCTCAATACCATTTGATATTGACCATTGGCATTGTCAAAGGCCAGCTGCCTTAACAGCATTTCCTTCAAGTCTTGTCCTGTTACTTGCTTTTCAGTTGCATCTTGTAAATGACCTATGAAATTAGCAATGTTTCAGTAGGACCCTGTAGGATTTTAGTATGTGTTTGAGGATATCTTGAGCCACTATCTATCAAGAAACATCCCTATTATGCTCAATTGCCGCAAGAATAACATGAGCTATTTGATATTCAGCCTCAGTCCATCGACCCACCCCTGTCAACATCTCTATAGTTAGTTGTGCAGGGTTTCCTTGAGCTCTTCACTGCCTGATTTTTTCATGAGCTACATCATTTAACTACATTCGCCATTGTAAAAACTGAGATTTAGTTAACACCATTTTAGCCACAATATAATAGTCATATGGAATCTAATGAGCAGAATTACTCCATCCTGTAAGATACTCAATACAATAAGGAGTTGTGGTAGTGTAGGAAGAGCAAGCTTTCTTAAAATCTTTCACAACAGAAAAATTAAGTCCATCATATTTAGTTTCATTAATCTGAAATTGAACTAGAAATGTAAGTCGCAGTTCATGCAGTCAGGAAGGAACCGGGAGAGCTATTGAAACCTCTCAGTGTCCCCTCAGTGGTCCCAATCTTAACATACAATGGGATGATTTATTCTCCTTATAATCACTAGTATTCCCCTCATCGAGTCCTCAGGAAGCAGAGGATATATTTTAGATATCAGCGGAGCGGACTGCTCAAGGGTATCATCCAATTCCTTAGCTCTTGGCTTTGTCATTTTTACTATGACTTTAGTTGTGGGGAAAAAATTTCCTTTTTTACTTCCTTAGCCTTATTTTCTGTTTTATCATCAAGCTCATATTCATGCAGAGAGCCTGAATAACCTCTTCCAGGTCAACCTTGTCCTATCCAGACTGTATTGTCTGAATAACTACCTGAATCAAAGCCTGTGGAGTCCAGAACTGTACAGGAATACACTCTCCTTGCCTGTCTGCCTTCTGCACATTTTGCTTCACTCTTTCCCAGACCTCCTCATCTAGAGTTCCTTCCTCAGGAAACTAAGGACTGAACTCACATACTGTTTCCCAGCACTCTACAAGCTGTCCTTTGGAGACACTGGGCCCTATTTGTTGCAATACATGACGAATGAGCTCGACGTAAGGAATATGCTTTCCCATTTCTAACACCATCTCTATTTACCCACTCACCTCCTTATGCAGAGGTCTGCTGTCCTGGTTCAGAACTCTTCTTCAAGTCCCTGTTCAGGCACCACTTCTGGTCACTTTTCACAACCACTCCTCTATTTTGGGAGTGAGTCTTGGGATGTGTGGACCTGAAAATGACATGGGGTGGACTCTGACTCAAGGAAGTAGACAAGTTTATTCTTTGCAAACTGTATATTTATACAGTTTTGACCATGCAGGGTCAGACAACTATAGCCTTGATTAAACAAAGTATTCTTTAGCAAATATTAAAATGTAAGCTATCCGAGAACATCCAGAAGAGAACAAGCAGACCTGCACATATGCCAAATGTTGCCATCAGAAAGCATGAAAGCAAGACAAGAAATCCTATCTGGGCACAGGAAGAGCTGGTTGGCACCCTTTGTCTCTGTTCTTGAAGCCTTTCTCAGGAGAACGAGAACATCCCAGCTTTCCACAGATTCTCTTTCTTGCCAGGTTCCAACACCTATGAAAAAGGGAAGGATGCCCCGAAGCCATGCACATAACCATTTTTCTCGCTCACTTAAAGCACATATTTTTATCAGAGTGGCATAAAGGTAAATTGCCAGTATAGGACTAGCTACATGTGTGTTCTCTCGTTACCCAGTGAAGGAAAGAGAAAGCAGTGAAGGATCAAGTAGGAAATTAAAACAGGGGGAGAAGACTCTGTCATTAAATTAGGCTTTCTGTAAGCCAAGTCGATCTTTAAGTTTCTTGTACTATGTTCAAATATAGTAATACTTTGGTTTGGTGACCCCTCACAGGGGTTGGGACTGAGGAACAGATAGCAAGGAAAAAGAAGAAAGTAAAGAAGGACATGGAGGACCCAAGTCTTGGAAGCTACCAGGTGTTTATTATGTAGTCCTGCAGCATATTTATATCATGCAGAAATACCAAGAACTCTTTAACCCATGTCAGCAATAACACTAGACATGCACAGCATGTAACCCACATAAAAGTATATCTGGTGCCTCAAAGTCTTCTCAAATAACAAGCAAGGGTGGAGGTCCTTCTGGGCAGAGTAAATCGCCAGGAGCTTATCAGGCAGAATATGCACAGAACTTAAGGACATGACCAACTGTAGACAAAGCAATGGGGAAGTAAAAAGAGAAAGATACACTAAAATGAGTCTGAGTAACAAGGCCAAAAATGAACTCCTGACAACAGCTTGCTGCTCTGCATGCACCAAAAGGCTTAGGGAGTGACCTCAGACTCTCAAGACTGGCCTGTTAGCACTCTGTCCCCCAACACTTTGGTGTCAAGAGTTTTATCAATTCATCTTACACTCAGCTGACACTGTAGCATAAACATATTTCTGTGAAACAAAAGGAACGAATGAAATGAGTATGTGGGCTTTACCAAAAAAAAATAAAGGCTGCATTAGCGTAAAAATAGTGTGTGTATTAGTTAACTATCCTCCTTGATTCTTTCAGCTGTGGTGTACAGAGCATGCCCCAGAGTTGGTCCGCCCAACCCTGGAGAAGTCACTTAAGAACCTCAAGCTAGATTATGTGGATCTTTACATCATTGAATTGCCCATGGCCTTTAAGGTGAGTCCATCTGCCTGAAGGGTAAGTCTCTGCACCCTTGGTGACCAGAACCAACAGCATATCCAAGAAGCTTCATAACTTAGCACCACAGAATGTTAGGATGTTCTGTTAAAAACACAAAGAAGTAAAAGAAAAACTCAAATTATCACTGTTTGCAGATGATACCATCCTATATTTAGAAGATCAAAATGGAAAGCCAGGTATAGTGGTGCACACTTGTAATCTCAGTACTTGAAAGTGTAAGATAGCAGGATCACAGTTTTGTAGACTGTCTCGGCAACTTAGTGAGTCCCTCTGCAACTCAGTGAGACCCTGTTGCCAAATAAAAAATAAAATAGAGCTGGGGAGTGTAGGCCAGAGGTATAATGTTCCTGGTTTTAATCCCCAGTGCCACAAAAAAAGAGAAGAAACACATGATCCACATGGATATTTGCCTATGAAATGCCCAAGTTGATTATGGTTGCAGATTCAGGCCTGGATTCCAAGTTTCTTGATTCTTCGTTTTTATTATACTATATTTTTACAATTGTAGATTGAGTGCTTCATTAACCAACAAGTAATCCCTCAACTTTGACCCACATTTTAGTTGTCCAAGAGTCCAATACACCATACTTTCTCTTCCCATAATTATAACAATGTCTCCATAAAACAATATGCAAAATCACATAAAACTAAAAATATACTTACCAACCATTCTCTCCCATGGAAGATAACCTAAAGAATGGTCATGTTTTTGGAGACAGCTCCAAAGCCAGGGTATGTAGATGTCTAAAACCCTAGTTCAAATGTGATCCTTCCTTGAATGTTCTTGGTCCATAGGCACACTCTTAACTGAATACACAGCATAGTAGTAACCTACTTTAATATTTAGCTGAGGGAAGAAGAGGTTAAGAAACAAAAGTGAGCATTTGTCCACAAGGTGAATGATCAGGAAGAAGCAGGAGTCCACATTGCAGTGGCCAAAGTCTCTTGAGGCCACTAATACAATTGCTCTTGGCCTATTCTTTGGGTGTGCTTTACTGTTGACTCTTCTGGGTGGTCTCACTCAAAGCCTATTGGCTGTGAGGAAGATTCCCCTTTTGCATCCTACTCCATGGAGATAATGATTTTGAGGCTTCACAACTGCCTAGAAAATCATGGACTATTTTTTAGTCAGATAAAAAAATCGATGGACAAGATCATATATCTTAAAGGTTTATAGAATTAATGCTCCTCACATGTCGGGAATCCAGCCCGACAGCTGGCGGGGCTTGGAAAGATGATGAGTACTGGACGACTCGAACACAAACCCACGAGCCGGGAGTCAAGTCAAGCAGGATCTCCTTTATTTCTCTCCAAGCAGTTCTTTATATAGCACCAAGCCACAAGGGGAATTTCCATGAGAAATAGCCTAGCCTATCCGGGATAAAGATCACTAGCACGTAGTTTACAGCCAATCCCAGGCCAGTACATGAGCCATTCATGTGTGCGGAAAGCTCCTTTAAAGGTAGAAAGGGAAAAACCGCTCAGTCTCCCCACCCAAAATGAATGGGGAAACCACGCCTTCCTAGCTTCCTCCAGGCACCATCTTGACCATTTTTTGCTGAATCACTTTACTTAAAGTTTTGCCTTAGGCCGTAGGCCACTCAGGCCGAATCTCCTTAGGCGCTGTGTAGACACACCCCATCACTCACATTATTACATGAAATGGAAAGGAAGGAGCACTTCCAAATTTATTCTATGAAGCTAGCATCACCCTGATACTTAAACTAGATGACAGACACATCAAGAAAAGAAAACTACAATCCAATATTCTTGATGAACATACATGCAAAAATACTTGATAAAATATTAGTCAGTAGTATTCAACACTATATTCAGAAAGATTGTGCATCATTATCAAGTTTGTTTCCAAGAGAAAGAAAGGAAGAAGGAAATTGAGAATAAATTCTGTTTGCTAAAGAGAACAAGGAAAATGTTATTACCAAAGAAAAGTCAAGTTTTATAAAGCTGAGATGGTGGAGGAAACATTTAGAAAATAAATTTTAAGAAGCAACTAGGAATTTCCAATTGATTCCTTCCCTTAGCAATCGATTTTGTGCTATTAGGACAGAATATCAGAACTGGATAATTTGTAATGGACAGAAACTTACTGTTCATAGTTCCAGAAGCTGGAAAGTCCATTCTCAAGGTATGAGCATCTGCAAAGGGTCTTCTTGCTGAATCAGTGCATGGCAGAGGCAGGACAGACTATGCAAGAGAGCAAGGGTGCTCCCCAAAGCCCTTCGTGCAATGACATTAATTTTTACACTAAATGTTTCCAATTAGCCACCACCTCCCTGCACAGTTGAATCTGGAATTGTTTCCAACCCTTGAATTCATAACAATTTCTCTTTTATTTTTTAAATTTTATTTGTGCAGTATAGTTATACATCTTAATGGAGTACAAGATGGTAGAGGCATACATGCACACATCATTCATTTAGCCTGGCATGTGCTGAAGGCACAGAGAAGGTGCTGTCTATATGGGATGGACCCTCACCAGACCCTGAATCTGTGGACACCTTGATATTAGAAACCCCATCTCTCATAACTGTGAACATCAATGTCTATTATTCACAAGGTTCTCAGTCTAATAGATTTTTGTATAGTGACCCTAATGGATAGGGTGCCTGCCTGACCCCCACATGCCTTTACCATTCTGCATGTGCTGTCCTTTTGCTCCCCACAGCCCACATTTACTTACGTCTGTTTATTAGAAGATAGACCTCAGACAGCTACCACATGTTTGCCTACTCACTGGAATGTACCCAGGAGTTTAGACCCACAAGGAACAGCTCTTAAGCAATAGTTGCAGAAACCTAAGTCTTTCTGTCTTCTCATCAAGTGATTCTGAGATGTGGGTAACTTTGGCCAGAGGGTCTGGTGACCTTGAACCAAATTTGTTTTCTGCCAGACTGTGTTTTCTATCATACATCCTCTTGACTTCCTTTATTCCCCAGTCATAGTTCCCTACTTCCCTAGTTATACTTTACAGTAAATCACTCATATATATCCTCAGGGTCTGCTACTGGGAAACTCAATCTAAGACACTCTTGCAATAGATGAGAGCTGATGGTGTCCTTTTGGATGGAAAAATAGCAGTAAAGAGTCAAAGGAGAGATGAGATTAACATATGAACCAAGAATAGACTCAATGTACCATAATTTTGGCTTGGAAATAAAGTGGGGTGGTGTTAGTGGGGAGAGAAAAATCAAAGATAATTTCTAGCCTTCTTAGGTGGGTGGTGCTTATCATTTTTTAAGATTGCAGTTAGGGATCAAAGGAATACTGTTTTTTGTTTTTTTCCCCCTCTGCACTGTTGGGAATTACCATCTATGGGATATGTACACAATGGAATTTTACTCAGCCATAAAGAGGAAAAAAATTATATCATTTACAGGGAAATGGATGGAACTGGAGAATATTATGTTAAGTGAGATTAGTCAGTCACAAGAAGTAAAAACTCAGATGCTTTCCCTAATATGCAGAAACTAGGGAAGAAAAAGGGTCATAGGAGGAACTCTAGATGAAGGAGAAACCATAGATGAGCAAATAAAGAGACCTAAATGAGGGGAATTGAAGGGAGGAAGAGGGAAATTCCCTAATGTACATGATGTACATTCACAAACATATCAAAGCCAATCACTGAGCCAAATATGGGAAGGGAGGGAGGAGGGAATGGGGTGAGAATCAGAGAAGGGCTAAATGAATGATGTGTGCATGTATGCCTTTACTATCTTCTACTCCATTTAGATGCATGATTATAAGGCACAAACAAACTTAAAAATAAAAAAATAAATGATTATTATTCCGAGTGTTGGAAGCTTAATTCCAGATTCAACTGTCCTGGGAGGTGATGGCTAATTGGAAACATTTAGTGTAAAAATTAATGTCATTGCACGAAGGGCTTTGGGGAGCACCCTTGCTCTCTTGCATAGTCTGTCCTGCCTCTGCCATGCACTGATTCAGCAAGAAGACCCTTTGCAGATGCTCATACCTTGAGAATGGACTTTCCAGCTTCTGGAACTATGAACAGTAAGTTTCTGTCCATTACAAATTATCCAGTTCTGATATTCTGTCCTAATAGCACAAAATCGATTGCTAAGGGAAGGAATCAATTGGAAATTCCTAGTTGCTTCTTAAAATTTACTTTCTAAATGTTTCCTCCACCATCTCAGCTTTATAAAACTTGACTTTTCTTTGGTAATAACATTTTCCTTGTTCTCTTTAGCAAACAGAATTTATTCTCAATTTCCTACTGTCTCACTGAAAGCAGGATACCCTCTCCTTCTCGAAGCTTTCTAACACATGACTTTCTAACACATGACTTCTGAAAACACATTCAAATCATAACAATTTCCAACAAAAATTCCTATTATCAAAGTCAACATAATTTATTTTCTTCCTCAGACTTTAATTATTAAGGCTGGCCCCTGTCAAATATTTCCACAGTGTCTCTTGAGCTTACATCTTTTAAATCCCCTTCTTGAGAAGCCTCTTTTTCTATTTCCATCCCTGTTCCTTGTTGTCAGACATTATACAGAGAATAATTCACCCCTTCCTAAAAAGCCATCCTATTCAGTACAACTCACATAGCCAAATCATGAAACCAACCTAGGCGTTCAACAGATGATTGAATTACAATTTTATGAGATATACACACAATGAAATTCTATTCAGAAATAAAGAACAAAGTTTGCAGGAAAATGCATGAATGGAGAGAACATTATGTTAAGTGAGATTAGCCCATCACAGAAAGTGAAGGGTCATATGTTTTCTCTCATATGTGGAAGCTAGGGAGTAATCCGGACACAAGAAGGACTTTAGATAAAGGTGGAAAAGCCCCAGTGGAGTGAGTGATGGAGGTGCTCTAGGAGAGGAGGGAGTGAGGGGCAAGAATTAATATGAAGAAAACACTTCATCAATGCCAATCTCAATATCATGACAGGAGAAAGGGGAGGAAGTGGGGATGGGGTTGGGGGAAGCTCACCAAGTGCTATGTGAGTGTGTGTCCCTATCACTCCGAACTTCATGATGATATGAGACTATATGCACCGATTTAGTATATTAAAATAAAAATAATTTAAAGATCTAGGCTATTGACTTTCGTTCCTGTTTGTTCACCTTTTAAAAATATCTAGCATTTTTAAAATTTTGTATTTTGTTGCCCTGAAATTATATCTGCTTATTAACTTTACATTTTAAAAGATTATAGATATAGATACATATATATATATATATATATATTTTTTTTTTTTTTTTCCTTTTTGGTGGTACTGGGGTTCCCGGAAGCCCTTCTACCTCCGGGCTACACTCCCAGACCTATTTTTACATTTTTATTTTAATTTGGAAACAGGGTCTCCTAAGCCAGCGCGCGCGGCTGGCTTCGAACCTGCGCGATCCTCCTGTCTCTCTGCCTCCCAAGCGCGGGGATTACAAGCGTGCGCCACCACGCCCGGCCGGTAAAATATTTTTATAAGAAATATTTTTGTTAAAAATGTTAGAGATTAAAAAGTATATGATGTTTTGTCTTCAAATCATGACTTATTAATTATAGGTTAAGTTGGGAGTAGTGTTATATTGTGTAATTTTATATACTTTTATTGGTGCATTATAGTCTCATGTCAAAAGGTAAATCAGAATGATAGTGACGTATATGCACACAGCACTTGGTGGGCTTTTCCTCTGGCTCTCTCTCCACTTCGTCCTTTTCCATCCATGACAGTGAGATCGGCATTGATATTCTCACATATGTACGTAACCTAAATGGAAGTATTTCCTTCATTAATTCTCCCCTTCACTCCCTCCCTCTCCAGAGCACCTCCATCACTCCACTGGGGCTTTTCCTCCTTTATCTAAAGCCCTTCTTATGTCCTGATTACTCCCCAGCTTCCACATATGAGGCAAAACATATGACCCTTCACTTCTGTTACCAGCTCATCTCAATTAACATAAGTTTCTCCAGGTCCATCCATTTTTCTGAAATGAAATAATTTTTTTCTTCTTTATTTCTGAGTAGGATTTTATTGTATATTCAAAATATTTCATAATTTTCTAATCTGTCAATCTATTGATGAACACCTAGGTTGAGATTTTATTTTCTGAGTCCTTATTTCAAAATTTTGTAGTCTATTAATCTATTGATGAACACCTAGGCTGAAGTTTTACTTTCTGAGTTCTAGAACATTGACCCTTGACCCTGTATCAAGAATACAAACAAATTCTCTATTGACTTTTCTCAAATTGATTTCTAAAGTTATTTAGGCACAAAGAAGTGAACTGCATGTGGACCATATCTGTCCTTCCTTCTGCTCTCAATTGCCCTCCCCCCTCTTTACCCTGGCCCCCTTCGCACTCCCTAATAGTCCCTCTTTTTTTTTTTTTTTTTTTTTTTTTTGTGTGTGTGTGTGTGTGGTACTGGGGGTGGAACCCAGGGGCTTTCTACCTCCAAGCTACACCCCCAGCCCTATTTTTTATTCTTTATTTTGAAACAGGGTCTCACTGAGTTGCAAAGGGCCTCACTAAGTAGCTGAGGCTGTCCACAAACCACAATGCTCCTCTCTCAGCCTCCCAAATGCAGGGATTACAAGCATGCTTCACCAAGCCCTCTTCTATTTTTAAGTCATATTTTGTTTTTTTAGTTTACACTTATGGGAGAAAGCATGCAATATTTGTCTTTCTGTGCTTGGCTAATGTTGCTTAATATGATGTCCTCAAGTTTCATCCATTTCCTGTGAACAACAGGATTTTATTTCTTCTATTAATAAACTCCATTGTGTATATACACACCATACTTTCTTTATCCATTCATTTGTTGACAGACACCCAGGCTGATTCCATATCTTAGCTATTGTGAATAATGCTGTAATAAATATAGGCATACAGGTAGCTCTTTTATATACTAACTTCATTTTATTCATATATATTTATGGGCAGGATACTTGAGTCAAACAGTAATTCTATTTTTTTTATAAAACCCCATACTGTTTCCATAGGGGCATGTAACTTTTCAAAATATTCCTTAATGATCCTTTGAATTTCAGTAGTGTCTATTGTAATGTCTCCTTTTGCATTTTCAAATTTCATCTATTTGGGTCTTTGCTCTTTCTTATGATTAGTTTAGCTAAAGATTTATCTTTTCAAAGAAACAATTCTTTGTTTCATCAATCTTTTATATTGCTTTTTAGTCTCTTTTACATTCATTTACTTTCTTTGTTATTTCTCTTCTATTTCTCTTCTAACTTGGGGTTTGGTTTGTTTATTTTTTCTAAGACTTTGAGATGCAAGTCAGGTTATTTGAGATCTCTATATATTGTAGGCACTCATGGCTATACATTTCCCTCTAAAGATATGTTTTTTTTTTGGTTTTTTTTTTTTTTTTTTTGCTTTTGCTGTATCCACAGGTTCTGATATGCCATGTTTCCATTTTCACTTGATTCTAGAAATTTTTTATGGTCTTCTGATTTCTTCAATACTGTGTCATTCAATCTGCATGTGTTTGTATAACTTCTGCAGTTTCTCTTGATATTAATTTCTGGTTTCATTCTATTGTGATCAAGATAAGATGCAAGACATTGTTTTAATTATTTTGAATTTGGGCTTGCTTTGATGCCTAAAATATGATCCATTTTGGAAAAATTTCCACTTTTTGATGAAGAGATTTTGTACTCTGCAGCTGTTGAATGAATTTTTTTTATAGATGCCTGTTAAGTCCATTTGACCTATAGTGTAATTTAATTCTGATGTCTCTTTGTCGAGTTTTTTGTCCAAATGATCTATCTATAGTTGAGAGTTGCACACAATTATTGTATTAAAGTTATCTATTCCTTTATGACTAGAAATGTTTGTTTTATACAACTAGGTGCTCCAACATTTGGTGCATATATATTTATAATTACTATCATATTACTACTATAACTTCTTGATGAACTGTTCCATTGATCAATAGATATTGACCTTACTTATCTCTCCTGATTTTGTCCTTGTCTGTTTTATCATGTATAAGTTAGACAATCTCTACCATTAATTGGTTTGTTTATACTACTTACAGTATGTCATTATTAATATGTGGGGATTAAATCTATTATTTTTCTTATTCCATTTGTTCTTCATTTTTCTCTCTTTTCTTATCTCCTTTGGCTCCATAAGTATTTTTCTAATCTATATTTTCTCTTATTAGATTATTAGATATACTTCTTAGTTTCATTTTATATTACATTCTCTTTGGCCTTACAGTAAAACTCTTTAACTTATGACTATATATAATTGAATACTACTTCACAGATAGTATTAAAAAGGTACTAATATATATATGTCTACCTCTATCCTCCCCCAAAGTATTTATTCTTTCTTGTTCTCTCATTGTTGTGTTTATCTTTATTCATTTTGGGGGTATAGGATTCCCTTAGAAGCTCCTTATTTCTCCTTTGACTCTGAAGCATAATCTTTCTGGGTATAGCAATCACTCTTGGCTATTATTTCCTTTCAGGACTTAAAGTATATCATTCTAAACCTCATTCCTGGCTTTTATCATTTCTTCTGAGAGATCTTCTGTCATTCCAATGGGTTTGCCTTTAAAGGTGACTTGGTACTTCTCCCTTGCAGATTCTAAAACATTTTTCTGCCCTGTACTTTTGGAAATTTATAGCATGTCATGAGGAGATCCTTTTATGATCATGTCTATTTGTAGTTCTAAAGGCCTTCTATACCTGGGTGGCCATGCCTTTCCCAGTATTTGAGAAATGTTCTATGGTTTTATTGAATAGGCTTTTTAATACCTTTAGCCTGTTGTTCTTCTCCCTCAAATACACTGATTATACAGATATTTGATTTTTTAATAATGTTCAAAAATACCTTGTATGTTCTGCCCACACTTACTTTTTCTTTAATTTTGTCTGAATGTAATATTTTATTATTTGTGTCTTTGAGTTCTGATTTTTCTTTCTTCCACTTTATCTGATCTGCTGGTGAGTTTCCAAATGAGGTGTTTTTTAAATTTGACTTATTGAGTTTTTCATTTCAAAGATTTTTGTTTTGTTCTTTTGCAGAAATCTCTCTTTCTCTTCTGAATTTCTTAGTTGTATGCTTGCATTCTTTTTGCTTATCTGTACTCTCTCAATATTCATTGAGAATTTAAGGTTAACATTTTTTAGTAATCACTCTTTTGAATTCTTTATCTAGCATTTCATCCACTTCAATAACTTTGGAATCTATCACCATACGATTTTGATTTTAGGAGATGTCACATTGCCTTTATTTATTCATTTTATTTTGGAGTGAGAGTGGATGATCGTAAACTGTGTCCATCAAAGCTTGGCTCGCAGCCAGAGTGAAGGCTGAGTGTTTTCACCCCAAATTCTTTCCATTGTGATTCTTGCCATGTGACTAACAGGAAGGATTTGTCACTGAAGTTACTTGGAATTTGCACATTGGAACAGGCTGGTGAGAAATGTAAAGCTCTCAGGTCAGATATGCTATATTGGGAGGCTGGGCATGCCAAGGACAGGCCAAGTGCAAGCCTCATGGCATGTCCCTGGAGTCTCTGCAGATAGGAGAGGTGATAAAGCCACAAAGCCCTAGGCTGGAAAAAGAACCAAATTCCATGTGATTCACTCCCCAGGACCTTGGTGCCTGCAGACTAGGTTCCCAACAAAATCACACATGACTCTTCACAGGCTTTGTGAGCCAGTTTTCTGAACCTCAGATTTTAAAGGGGAGTACTTGATGCTTCCCTCTCTGCCACAGGCCAGTTTCCTACTTTATAGAATTTTCTGTGGATCTGTAACTTGCCAGGTAGCCACCCACTGAACTGGTGCAGTGAAATTTCCAAAGGCCTGGGAGTCTCAGAGGTAGTAAAGTGCAAGGGCCTCTGATGCCCAGAGCAATGTACTCAGACAATAAGACCCTTTTCAAGATGGTTCCCAGTTATATCTCTGTGAGAATATGATGGGAAGTGCAGAGAACTTCTCCAGAGCCAGCTCACTGTGTAGTTCCAAGAACTCTTATGTCTGCAAGTTGCTCTCTGAGACCTTACTTTTTCACCTAGATTGAGGGTGTGTACATTGGCTGTGCAGTCCATGCCTGGGCACTCCATTCCTACCAGTATTCCATAATCCTGAATCTCTGGGTTTCTCCAGTTCTCTTTCTCTCTTTTGATTAATTCCAGTGCTCCCTGATAGCCACCCAGTTCAGTAAGCAGTTATACACCAGTTGTTTGGTTCTCTCTCATGGAGAAGCAGGCAAGTGTTGGGTAGCTCTAATCTTTCATCTTGAATCTCCAATATAATTATACAACTATTATCATATAATGACACAATTATAAAGTTATATAATAAAATTATTCTATAACAGAATTATGCAATTATTATATAATAATGCTTTATTATTTTACAGATATATCAATGTAATATTTGTTATACAATTATGTAAACTTGAATTATTTTCCAGGGCCAGGATATATGAACAACTCAAATATCAGAATGTTATTTCCCAGATATGAATAAAATGAATTATACTTTGTTTTGTTTTTAGCCTGGAGATGACCTCTATCCAAGAGATGAGAATGGCAAATGGATATATCATGAAACAAATCTTTGTGCAACTTGGGAGGTATGTTCATATGGGCCTTTTATTTATTTTTTTAAACTTTTATTGGTACATTATAGTCATACATCTTAATGGAGAACAAGATGGTAGAGGCATACATGCACACATTGCCCAATTAGCCCTTATACAATTCCCTCCCCCTCCCTCCTCATGTTTGACAAAGTGATTGACTTTGATGTATGTTAATGTACTTCATGAACATTAGAGAATTCTCCCCCCATCCTTAAGGTTGCCTTATTTGCTCATCTATAGTATCCTCTTCTTCATCTAGAGTTCCTGCTATGACCCATTTTCTCCTTAGCTTCTGCATATTAGGGAGAGCATCTGATTTCTTATTTTTTGTGACTGACTAATCTCACTTAACATAATGTTCTCCAGTTTTATCCACTTCCCTGTAAATGATGTAATTGTGTTTTTCTTTATGGCTAAGTAATGTCCCATTGTGTATATATCACATAATTTTGTGATCCATTCATCTGTTGATGGACATCTTGACTGGTTTCATAGTTTGGCAATTGTAAATTGTGCAGCTATGAACATAGATACACAAGCATTAGTTTGGTAGTTTGGTTTCCATTCTTTGGGTTAGATACCCAGAAGTGGTGTTGCTGGATCATATGGTAAGTTTGTTCCCATTTTTCTGAGGATCCTCCATACAGTTTTCCAAAGTAGTTACACTAATTTGAAGTCACACCAACAGTGTAGTAGAGTTCCCACTTCTCCACATCCTCTCCAGTATTTGTTGTTTTTTGTGTTTTAAATGACTGCCATTCTAGTTGGAGTTAGGTGAAATCTCAGGGTAGTTTTGATTTGCATCTCTCTGATTGCCAATGATGTTGAGCATTTTTTCATGCATTTATTGTCCATTTGAATTCCTTCAGAATAAAATTTTCAAATATGGAGAAGAAAAAATTTAATATGGAAGAAATGCTAAAATATAAAAAATAAAATTAGTTCACAGTATCCACATGATAATAGACTAAGAAAAAAAAAGATAGTGTTTGAAGCATGGAGTACAAAAGAGGAAAGATAAAGAAAATCACATACACATGCACTGTAGTGAAATTTCATAATATCAGTCTAAGGAGAAAATGATAAAACTTCCAGGATATAGCAAATGATCCACTACAGGCAAAATGAAATCATAAAAAATAATCTCAGAAGCTGGGTATGGTGGCACATGCTTGTAATCCCAGCATTTGGGAGACTGAGACAGGAGGATAGCGGTTCGTGGACAACCTCTGCTACTTAGTGAAGCCCTTTGCAACTCAGTATGACTCTGTTTCAAAATAAATAATAAAAAGGATAGGGCTTGAGGTATAGCTTAGAGGTAAAACTCCCCTGGTTTCCATCCCCAGTACCACAAATAATTACAATATTAATAAATAATAAACTTAGAGAAGGCAGAGAGGAAAAGAAAGAAAAATAAAAGATGGTAGAAATGGAAAATAAAGAGCAAAATGGAAAATTAAAATTTAGTGCTATTAAAACTCACAGAACATGCAAGTCATCTAAGCATCTCAATTGAAATGCAGAGGTTGTCATGATGCATAAAAAACACACCCAACTATATATTATATTCAAGAAATTCATTTTAAATAAAAAGACAAAAATAAAGCCAAGCATAGTAGCTCATGTCTGCCATCCCAACTACTCAGGAGAATGTGTTAGAAGGATTGAAAATTTGAGGCCAGCCTGGACAGCTTAGTGAGACCCTATCTGGAAAAAAATGGATAGATAGATAGATAGATAGACAGACAGACAGACAGACAGACAGAAATAATAGATCTGTGAGTGAGTGAGTGAGTGAGTGTGTGTGTGTGTGTGTGTGTGTGTGTGTGTGTGTGTGTGTGTTTAAAAATATAAAAGGAGCCAGGCATGGTGCTATTCACTTGTAATCCCAGTATTTGGAGGCTGAGACAGGAGGATAGCATATTGGTGGCCAGCCTCAGCAACTTAGTGAGGCTCTCAGCAACTTAGCAAGATCCTGTTTCCAAATGAAAGAATAAATAAATAAAATAGGGCTGGGGGTATATCAATGAGTTAGAAAGCTCCTAAGTTTCACTCCCAGTACCACAGATACACACACTTCATGTATATATAGTATTATATATGCATATATATACATATGTACATACATACACACAATATACATATGTGTATATATACAAATATATAGATATATAGATATAGATAGATGGGCTGAGGATGTAGCTTAGTGTTAGTGCACTCCTGAGTACACTCCCCTATACTGCAAAGAAAAAGGTACAAGCAACTTAAAAGCAAAAGGTTTTTTAAAAAACAACAACAAAATAATAGAAAAATATATCCTAGGCTAACACTAATCAAAAGAAAGTTGAAGCATAGTAAAGTAAACAAGAGCATGAAGAGAAAGCATACAGGATGAGAAAAATCTGTAACAGCTATTCTTCTGACAGAGAATCAATATCCTGAATATATAAAGAATTTTTATTTTATTTTATTTCTTTTGTGGTACTGGGGATGAAACCCAGGGGCATTCTACCTCCAAGATATACCACCAGCCCTAGTTTTTATTCTTTTGATTTTTTGAAACAGAGTCTCACTGAGTTGCTGAGAGCCTCACTAAATAGAAGCTGAGGCTGTCCATGAACCATGGTCCTCCTGTCTCAGCCTCCTGTCTCAGATTACAAACATGTGCCACCAATCCTGGCTATAAAGAATTTTTAAAAGCTCAACACCAAAAAACTGCCCAAGCAATCAATAAATGGACCAATGAACTAAAACACTTCTCAAAAGAAGAAATATAAATGGTCAACAAATATATGAAAAAATGTTCAACATCTTTAGCAATCAGAAAAATGCAAATCAAAAGTACACTGAGATTTCATCTAACTCCAGTTAGAATGGCAATTATCAAGAACACAGAAAATAATAGATGCTGATGAGGATGTGGGGAAATAGGAACTTATACAGAGTTGGTAGGATTGTAAATTAGTATAGATACTATGAAGAGAGAGTGGAGGTTCCTCAGAAAACTAGAATAAAACCACTGTATAAGACAGATATACCACCCCTTGTTATTTTTTCAAAAGAATTCGTCAGCATACTATAAAGATACTCGCATGCTTTTATTTATAGCAGCACAATTCACAATAGCTGAGTCAATGGAATCAGCTTAAGTGTCCATAAACAGATAAGTGGATAAAGAAAATGTGGTATATACATAAAATAGACTTTGACCTAGCCATAAAGAAAAACAAAATTGTCATTTGCAAGACATTTGTTGGAATTAAAGAGCATAATGTGAGAAGAAAAAAGTGAAATGAAATTTCATAGAAATAGACGGAGACCAATAGAGTGTTTACCAAACTCATTCAATCATAGAACTCTGCTGTTCCCCACTCCCTTTTGTGTTTTCTTCACAAAATGCCCATCAACATATTCATACTTTCCTGTTTAAGCTGTTCACAGTCACCCTTACCAACATTCACTCTCCCTTCTGCTGAGCCTTCTGTCTTGACCCAGTGCCATTTTCCCTACAGGCTTTGGAAGCCTGCAAAGATGCCGGCTTGGTGAAATCCCTTGGTGTCTCCAATTTTAACCGCAGGCAGTTGGAGCTCATCATGAACAAACCAGGACTCAAATACAAGCCAGTAAGCAACCAGGTACAGCTGAGCAGCTTCCACTGGGTGGGGAAGAAGGGGACCCAATATAATACTTAAGTAATAAAAAGGAGTCTGGGCCAAACATCAAAAAGTTTTCTGTTTGCTCTACATAAATCACATCTTAAGGTATGGCCAAAAAAATTTTTTTAAAGTTCAAACTTTGGCAAAAGTAATTTTTTTAAAGAAGAAAGCAATGAGAGAGAATTAAGATATTAACACAGCATAGAGTATTTAAAATAATATAAGGGTAGTGTGAGAACCAATAAACAAATGAATGTAAGATAACAAATATTTAAAAACAAGACAAACTATAATAAACATTTAAATGTAAAATAAAGTAGCACTAGCTATTGGCAAAGGAATGAATTTTTCAGTCAATGATGTGAGAAGATCGGCTTGTTATTTAGAAATAAACATAGAACTTTGTCTTCTATTATACCCCAAAGTCCCTTTGATCAGAAGTTAAGGAAAAACTAGAAATCATTTATAAACAAGTTCAGTTTTCTGGAGCTAATGATAAAAAAGGAAGCCATGAAGAATCATAAGAAAACCTTGATAGATTTAATTATATAAAATGTTAAACTTTCAAAATGCTAGAAACAATAAGCAAATGAAAGAAAAAATTACATATTTTAAATTATAATTAAAAAGTTCAGATCCTTATAAATTAAAGGCCTACTAAAAATCAATAAAAAGCACCAGTGAATAAAAACACAAAGGCTCCACAGAACAAAATAAGCAAAAGAACTGTATAGAAATTTACAGAAGACTAATTAGAAGACTAGCAAAAGCCAGATGTGTTGGCACATGGCTGTAATCCCAGTACTGGGGAGTCTAAGACAGAAGAATCACAAATTTAAGGACAGCCTCAGCAACATAGCAAGACTCAGCAACCTAGTGAGACCCTGTTTCAGAAACAAAAACATAAGCAGTGGTGGGGCTGTAAGGTAGAATGCCCCAGTTCAATCCCCAGTACCACAAACACATACACACACACACACACACACACACACACACACACATACACACACAATACAGAGACTGGTAAACACATGAATAATGTTCAACTCACTATTAACTTGAGAAACATGAATATATGATTTTGTATTGTATATCAAATTAACAAAACTTTTGTTTTATATTTTATTATTACATTTATGTAAACAAGTGTTGAGCTCAGCTACTTAGTGAGGCCCTGCACAACTTAGTGAGACCCTGTCTCAAAATAAAGAATAAAAAATGGGGCTGGGCATATACCTCAGAGGTCAAATACCCTGGGTTCCATCCCCAGACCTGTCCCCCAGCCAAAAAAATAAATTTGAACTAGATTACCTCTAAGATCCTTCCTCTAAAGCTAAAATTTTGACCAAGAAAAGCAGCATTTATGAGTCCTGAAAACACTCAATCTCTATTGCCACAAAATCAGAGCTTTTCATAACCAGAAAACACTATCAGCAGAAAAGTATAAAATGTAAACACAAGGGACAGAGAAAAAGAAGACTAGAAGAACAACCAGAGAACAGAAAGAAACCAGCCTGCATTGCGGCAGCAGAGCCGCACTGGCGCCATCTTGCCTCACAGCACCAGGCTTCAGAGAGGAAACATAAACAAGGAGCTGAAGTGAGCAGCAAGAGGTCAGGTGTAATTCAGCAGTTCTTTCAGTGCAAAGAACATCTAAAACTCCCAGTGGCCAAGCTCTTCATGCCTTCCAGGGACTCAGAATGGAGCTCAAAAGCAGAAAAGAAATACACTAGCCTCATGGCCAAGGGTGTGACAGCAGTGCCATATTGCCAGCAGTGGTGGCAAGTTCACCACAAGAGCACACACAATAACTGTAAGTGAAATTGCGGCCCCTAAGGAGAAATCCCAGCACTGCATCCCCAGGGACTTGAGCAGCTTTGATAATCACCCTGGGTCTGAGATTTTGCAGTCCAACCCAGTGAAGGAGTAGCAGTAGCAGAGATACCACACCCTAGTCACAGCTTCCCATGAGAAAATGCCTAGGTTGGCACCCCCACGGTCTCGTGCAGCCTCAATCAACTCCCTGGGACTGAAACTTTGTGAAACCCAGTAAAGGAGTAGTGGTGGCTGAGATTACCACAAACTTGAGATCGAGAGCACCCTAAGTGAAGTTGTGGTGACCCGGGGAAGAACCCAGAGAAGACACAAACTTCTGAAATCATGGGAAAGAGGAACAACAATAGAGCAATGAATGCTCACAACCCCATAATACCAGAACCTGATAACAGAAATTCAGAGCTCTCCAGAGATCAAATCAGGAATATAACTGTAGAAATAATACAGGACCTTTGAAAAGAATTTAGAGAGAGTTTAAAAGAAATAAAGGATGCAATCATTGAAATAAAGGCATCAATTCAAACTATAAACAATTAATTAGACCACATGGAGAATAGAATCTCACTCCTAGAAGATGATCACTCCAAAAACGAACACATAATTTATAACTTAGAAAAAAAAATCAGACAGCAGGAATCTGACATTGAAGAAATATGGGCCCATTTAAGAGAGCTAACGTAAGAATAATTGGAATAGAGGAGGGAAAAGAGGGTGAAACCAAAGGGATCAATAATATCTTCAAAGAAATGATAGCAGAAAATTTTCCAAACATAGAGCAAGAGGTCGCTACATGGGTCCAGGAAACTTATAGAACTCCCTTTAGACAGTGTCAGAGAAGAGGTTCCCCACAGCACATAACTGTCAAAATGACCAATGTAGAAACCAAGCAGAGAATCTTAAAGGCAACAAAAACAAAAGGCCAAGTGACATTCAGAGGGAAACCAATTAGAATCACTCCAGACTTCCCAAACAAGTCATGAAAGCCAGAAGGGTTTGTAGTAACATATTCCAAACTCTGAAAGAAAACAATTTCCAGCCAAAAATGTTCTACCCAGCAAAACTATCTATAAAATTAGATGGGGAAATAAGAAGTTTCCATGACAAATGGAAACTGAAGGAATTTATGTCTTCAAAACCAGCACTAGAGAAAATACTCAGAGATTAACTACAAAGAAGAAATAGGTAACACACACCAGAACCAGATAAACAAGAATTTTCATCCAGCAGACAACTAAGCAAAGAAGAATAAACAGTATTTCAAACAGAAATAAAGTCTTAACATGTTAGGAATTAAAAGTTATCTCTCAATAATCACACTGAATGTAAATGGTCTCAATTCCGCAATAAAAGGACATATAGTGGCAAAATGGATTAAAAAACAGAATCCATCCATCTGCTGCTTACAAGAAACACACTTTACAAGTAAAGATGGTAACAAACTCAAGGTAAAGGGCTGGAGCCAGGTAATTCATGTTAAGTAGCCATCCTAACAAATGTGAAGTAGTATTTAACTATAGTTTTTATTTGTATTTCCTAAATGATTAGTTACATTATGAAAATGATGAATGATATTCATGTGTTTGTTGATCATATAAAAATCTTTGAGGATTCATTATCTATTTTAGTCTTTTACCTATTTCTAAATTGTATTGTTTGCTTTTATTGTTGCTAATTTTTAGGATTTGTATTTGGAATATTAATATACCTTCAGATATAGCATTTGGAAATATTTTATTCCATTTTATCAGTAACTTTTAATTCTGTTTACATTGTCTTTGGATGTACTATATTTTTTATTTTTTATGAAGTTTGTTTGTTTATTCTTTTGTTGCCTGTGCCTTTGGAATCATATCCAAGAAATCACTGCCAATTTCAATGTTGTGAAGTTTTGTGACCCAGGTTTTCTTCTAAAAGTTTATAGTCTTAAGATTTACATTTAGGTATTTTATCTATTTTGAGTTAATATTTGTATATGGTGTTAGGTAAGGGTCCAATTTTATTCTTTTTCACGTAATTATTGTTTTTCAACAATATTTTGTGAAAAGATTATTATTTCCTTCACCAAATGTTCTTGGAAACCTTGTCAAAAATACCTTGACCATATATGGAAGAATTTATTTCTAGGCTTTTTATTTTACTCCACTGGTTTATATATCTGCCTTTATAGCAGTACTACACTGTTTCAATTATTGTAGCTTTATAAGGTTTGAAATCAGAAAATGTACATCTTCTAAATTGTGTTCTTTTTCGAGATTGTTTTGGATATTTAGAGTTCATATTTCATGTTAGGATAGATTTTTTCTGATAAAAAAAAATGTATGATAGTTTCACCTTTAAAAAATAAGAAAAAGCTGGGCGTGGTGGCACACGCTTGTAATCCCCACACTTGGGAGGTGGACACAGGAGGATTGCGCAGGTTTGAAGCCAGCCTCACTGGCTTAAGAGACCCTGTTTCCGAAAAAGTATATAAAATAGGTCTGGAAGTGTAGCCTGGAGGTAGAAGGGCTTCGAGGAACCCCAGTACCACACACACAAAAAATATCCTCTGGTAAAAAAGAAAACAAGAAGGAAATATTGAAATTTTATCTCTAAGTGATCAAAAGTTTGATATCAGACAAATGAATCTGTTATGTGAGATTATCATTGTTAATTTTTGATAAATTGCTATAATATTAAATAAATAAATAAATAAATAATGCTAAATTTTTATGAATGAAAAAAAGTGTTGAAGTGCTAAGGTATTTGTTGTTGTTGTTGTTGTTGTTGTTGTTGTTGTTGTTGTTGTTTTGCGGGTTTGGGGATGGAACCCAGGGGCATTTGACCTCCGAGATACACCCCCTGCCCTATTTTTTTTTTATTCTTTATTTTGAAACCAGGTCTCACTGAGTTGCAGAGGGCCTCACTTAGTAGCTGAGGCTGTCCGTGAACCGCGATCCTCCTGTCTCAGCCTCCCGAATGCTGGGATTACAAGCATGAGCCACCACTCCCAGCTAAAGTGCTAGTTGAATGTAAATTAATTCAACCTTACTAGAAAGCAATTTGAAAACACATAGCAGAGCACTAAAAAATGTTCACAGGCTTCTAATTCTAGGAATTTATTCTGATGGAATAAAATGTGAGGATGCCAAAACAGACTTAGATGTGTGTTTATCATAGCACTGTTTATATTGAAAAGTCAAATGGAAACAATATAACATGAAAAATTAGGGAAGACATAAAATCTTTACAAAAGATTATCTTGAGTCATTGTTGAGGGGAAAAGACCATGATATTAAGAGAACGATATTAAAAGACATGATATTAAGAGAAAAGACCAGGATACAAAACACAACATATAGGATGGAAGCAGTTATATTATTAAAAGTAAATTTTATTGAAGGATGTTTTTTGAAGCCAGGTAAGGCCTTCATTTTGTGGTCTTCTCTCCCATGCTACCACACAGGTGGAGGTCCACCCATATTTCACCCAATCAAAACTCTTGAAATTTTGCCAACAACATGACATTATCCTTGTTGCATACAGCCCTTTGGGAACCTCTAGGAATCCATCCTGGTGAGTAAGCTATACATCTCTTCAGGAAGTATTTCCTTGGGTGGAGGGGATGAAGCTAATGTGAATTACTTGGTTACACAGAACTCTATTTAGCTGTGTCTTAAGAAAGTAACAATCTTTTCAAGGCATTATCCATATAAATGATTAGAGTTAATATAATACCTTCCTCACTGAGGTGTTTTAAGTGTTGATGATGTAAAAGGATGGAATTGCCTATTATAAAAATTATAAAATGTATAAAATGCTCAATGAATGTTAATTATTTTTCAGCAAAGAGTTTCTGTGGTTATGTTTTGAAGCTTTTGAATTTGGGGGCAAACTTTTCCCGTGAGGTGTTCCACAGATTTAAGTAGAAAATTTTCTACTCAAATTCTAACCATTATACCTCAATTTCTTCTACTTAAGTCTCCCATGCCTTTTTGCACATGTCTACTTGTGACTCTGATCTCCAAGACTCACTGTAAATAAAATTACCCTCAAAAAGTCAGCTCTGTAATCTTGTCTCTCTTGGCCTTCCCATACTGACTCCCTTGACTCAATGAGTTCTTTACATGCAGAGAGATTGGTTACAGGAGACCTCAAGTGTTCTGTCTAGGTGGCCGGGTAAACTGGGGGCTAGAGGAGGTTGACAATATTTTTTTATCCCTATCACTTCAGCGACATATGCATGTTTTGGTTTTGTTTGGGGTTTTGTTTTACAGGGTGAATGTGTCTTCTCCACCTTTGTTGAAGGATGCACTTCTCAACACAGTGGGCAAAAAGTACAGTAAGACAGCAGCTCAAATTGCTTTGCGTTTCAACATCCAACGAGGGGTGGTTGTCATTCCTAAAAGCTTCAAACCTGAAAGAATCAAAGAAAACTTTCAGGTAACAGAATTGCTTTTGTAAAGGTTGAAAGAGGATGATGTTTGTTATTTTGCTTTCAGAGAATGTTCTTGGGAATTGCAGTTACCAATACCTAATAGCTCTTTCATAACTCAATTTCAAAAACTATCTCTTTATATATATTATCAAGGATTATCTGTATTATCAATGATACTGCTCTACTGCATTATTCCCACCAACAGACAAACAAGATGTGATCTCCAATCTTAATAAAATAAAACCCAGCTGGGCATGGTGGTATACTGGGATTATACGGGTATGCCACCATGCCCAGGCTGAGACAGGAAGACTGCAGGTTTGAGAGCAGCTTCTGCAACATGGTGAAACTGTGTTTAAAAAATATATATCAGGCTGGAGGTAAAGTTCAGAGGTAGAATGCCAGTGGCTTCAGGCCCCAGTACCAAAAAAAAAAAAAAAAAAAAAAAAAAAATCCAATGTAGACTCACTTCTTCTCCAGCAATTTGCACTTCTCTCTCTTCATTCACAATAAATCCTTTGAAAGAAGTCTGTTCTGGATGCCCTCAATTCACTCCCCCACCATATCTTAGACCTAATCAAACCAAGCTTTTACCCAGACCATCACAGAGGAACACCTCACCAAGGTCACCTGGGACCTCCGCGTCTTTGTCCTCCCAGACCTCTCTATCACACTTAACACAACTGACACTTTCTCCCTGAAGCATTTACTAGGATGTGGAGCTGTCAGAGATTCAGGCTTTGAGGGGCATCTCACGGGTCCAGTTCTGTAATAAGAAATCCCCATTCATTGATGATAATTTGTGTCATGAAAAAAAGAAAAGATCCCAGCAAATCAATCCACACTAAGCACGGATAGTCACTGCATGGAATTCATGTAGAGAGGGAAAAGTGGAAAGTTTATCTTAAAATTGAAATAAAAATAATGAAAGTATATTTATTTTATTCTCAATAAGACTTAAGCCTTAATGTCACATGTGTGCTAATTCCTAGGAGAAATAGGAATGTATCAAGTATTAGCTTTTAAAGCTATACATACTTTTTATTTATTTATTTATTTATTTATTTATTTATTTATTTATTTATTTGCAGTACTGGGATAGAACCCAGGGACATTCTACCTCCAAGTGACACCCCCAGCCCTATTTTTTATTCTTTATTTTGAAACAGGGTGTCGCTGAGTTACAAAGAGCCTCATTAACTAGCTGAGGCTGTCCCCAATCCCGGATCCTCCTGTCTCGGCCTCCCAAATGCTAGGATTACAAGCGTGCGCCACCATGCCCAGCAAAAAATATACATACTAAAATTGGCAATAATACAACATGACATCCCCTGAGAATGAGTTTTATAAAAATTTTGGATAGCTTTATCTAGAGGGGATTCTTAATCCTTGGATTTTTTCTTCAAAAATTTTAAAGAAAATTATAAACATAAAAATTAAATGTTAAGCCGGGCGTGGTGGCGCATGCTTGTAATCCCCGCGCTTGGGAGGCGGAGACAGGAGGATCGCGCAGGTTCGAAGCCAGCCGCGCTGGCGTAAGAGACCCTGTTTCAAAAATATAAAATAGGTCTGGGAGTGTAGCCCAGAGGTAGAAGGGCTTCCAGGAACCCCAGTACCACCAAAAAAAAAAATAAATAAATAAATGTCAAAAATATAAGTGAAAAATAAAATATAAAAATGCTAATAAAGGATGATTATAAGCTGAGTGTGGTGGCACACTACATATGTTTGGTGTCACATGCCTATAATCACAGTACTTTGGAAGGCTGAGACAGGAGGACTTAGGGTTCAACCAGCCCCAGAAACTTAGAGACCCTGTTTCAAAACAAAATTTAAAAACTGGGCTGGGGTATCTCAGAGGTAAAATACTGCTGGGTTCAATTCCCAGTATCACCAAAAAAAAAAAAAAAAAAAAAAAAAGGACAGTTATAAAGCCAGGGTGTGAACAAAGTATAAAAGCTAAGAAAAACAATCATTAGAGACATTAAAAGTGGTAAAAGAAAGAATTTTCAGGATAAATCAAAGCAAATTAAAAGTTAAAAAGAGGCAAATTTAGAGACTAGAAAATATTTCAGAAAGTAAAATATAAAAAAAGGAGTCAACCAAAATAAAAATTCAGCATCCTATTGAAAAGAAAAAAAGTTGCTCACATTTGGAATTTTGGATTTCCTAAATGTGCTGTCTCAGAACACTTAGAATGTCCTGTAAGATGTTCCCAGCAGGACTGTCTCAAAGGGCAGAGCAGATTGCCACAATCCCCAACACGAGCCCAACTCAGACATCCACAAAGATGCTCGTTTGGAAGAGCTTTCATTACCAGCTCGCCTCTCTGATCCTCAGACCTGTTTGCCACCTTCAAAAAAGTTCTGTATTTTATTTCCATGACTTCAGATCTTTGACTTTTCTCTCACTGAAGAAGAAATGAAGGACATCAAAGCCCTGAATACAAATACTCGCTTTGTGGAATTACTCATGTAAGTCCTGCAGGATCATTGATCAGGTGCTGCTCTGTGGTCATGTATTCTCAAGTGTCAACTAGTAAGCCTATGAACCTCCATCTGTGTCCATAGAAATCACAGGGAAACTAAAGGATAGGCAGAAATTATTGAAACACAATATTCCTTCCTAAAAATCAAACATGCATAGATTAGAGCAGACTTATTTTTTTTTAATTCTGAAAGGCCTAATAATGCAGTAGAAAGATCGCAAGATGGGAATGAAGAACACAGTTCAGACAAATATGTTCTTGCCTATCAGATTTAGCTTATACTCCCACAAGGTGTCACCAGGTTCAGCTAACCAACTGAAGTAGCCCTTCATTCTCTAAATATTGAAGATCTTGTAAAATACAAATAATACAGTTTATACAAAGGCACAAATACATAGGTATATTTGTATACCCAAACATACATTTTTTTTCCTTTTTTAGTTATTCTCCATTAATCTGTACAGTTCTTCACATCACCTTGATAGTCTTCTTTTTGGAATCTTCTCTTCCAATTAGCATGTGATCTGGATTTAGTGGTGCACACCTGTAATCCCAGTACCTAGGAGGCTGAGACTGGAGAGTTGCTGGCTCTAAACCAGCCTCAGCAATTTAGATGCTAACTCTTACGGGTAATCAAGGAAATAAACACGAATGAGATAACACTTTTGGACCAGTATATACATAAATATTTAAAAGTTTACTAGTGCCAGGCATGGCAGCATGCACCTGTAATCCACATACTTGGAACGCAGACAGGGAGTACCACAGGTTTAAGACCAGCCTCGGCCACATAGCAAGACTCCCAGCAACCTCATGAAACCTTATTTCAAAACAAAAAATAAAAAAGGGCTGAGGGTGTAGCTCCATCATAGAATTCCCCTGGGTTCAGTTGCCAGTACTGTAAAACAAAAAGTAAAACTAAAAATAAATAATCAGTTAGAGAATGCTCATTAAGGTGATACACATAATTCGGATAATTATCTCTCTACTTTTCATGAGTCAGAGAGTACTCTGATGAGGCTAATATCAAATTTGGGGATTATTGTAAAAAAAAAAAAAAACCAGCATCCTAATGTGAATTTTTGAGAGGGAAAAATTGCTGGACATTAAAAGCTGCCACCCTAAGGGAGATCAGCTAATCACAGAGAGTGAAGGGTCATATGTTTTCTTTAATATGTGCAGGATAGGGAGTAATTGGAATACAAGAGAGACTCCTGATGATGAGGAGAAAGCTGAGGGGAGCCAGGGAGGAGATGTAAGGGTAGGAGCGAAAGAAAACTTATGTTCATTAATAGAAATATGACCACAGACTATGTGTATACATGTAAATATATACCAACGTCAATCTGGTTATTCTGTATTGGGAAGGAGGGAAATGGGGAGGGGCACCAAGAGCGTGGGCATGTATGTCGTTGTCAACATGATTTATATTATGATGTGAGACTATAATGCACCAATAAAACATAATATTTTTGTGGTACTGGGGATGGAACCCAAGGGCCTTCTACCCCCTAGCTATACCCCCAGCCCTATTTTTATTCTTTATTTGGAAACAGGGTCTTACTAAGTTGCAGAGGACCTCACTAAGTAGCTGAGGCTGTCTGAGAACCACCAAAAAATTTTTAAAGCTGCCACTCAACTTCATCCCCCCCAAAAAACACCGACACATCATACCATGTGTAACACTTTGCCAAAATTAACAATTATAAGTCAATTAATATCCCCTGAAGCCAGATGCAGTTGCTCATGCTTGTAATCCTAGCATTTGGAAGGCTGAGATAAGGATCCATGTTCACAGCCAGCTTCAGCTACTTAGTGAGGACTTTTGCAACTCAGTGAGACCCTGTTTCAACATAAAGAATGAAAAAGTAGGGCTGGGGTATAGCTCAGAGGTAGAATACCCCTGTGTTCAAGCCCCAGTACCACACACACAAAAAAAATCCCTGAAGATAAAGAAGTGTGTGTGTGTGTGTGTGTGTGTGTGTGTGTGTGTGTGTGTGTGTATGGTACTGGAGATTGAAACCAGGGCCATTTTACCTCCAAGATACACCCCCAGCCCTATTTTTTATTCCTTATTTTTGAAACAAGGTTTCACTGAGTTTCAAAGGACCTCACTAAGTAATTAAGGCTGGCCACAAACTGCAATCCTCCTGTCTCAGCTTCCCAAGTACTGGGATTATAAGTGTACACCACCATGCCCCGCTTTGCTGTTTTTTAAATAATTAATCATACCAGAAAATAACTGAAAAATTAACAAAGTGAAATAAAGATTAGGCCCCATTAATCGAAAAGCTCTGTCATTTAGAGGTGCTGGGCCATGATTCTTTTCTGATTTTACATTCACTTGATATTTGACATTTGAGAACCTTTGCTAAAAAAAAAAAAAAAAAAAAAACCTATTTTAAAATTCATAGTACTTCCAAAGAACTAAATCTTGGATGTTTCATGATATGGATACATACACTTGAGACTAATGCAGACCCTTTTACCATTGTTACTTAAGAGATAGGATTGCCTGGCAATGTGGCACATAACTATAATTCCAGTACTTGGGAGACTGAGACAAGAGGATTGCAGGTTTGAAGTCAATGCGTAGTAATTTAGTGAGACCCTGTTTCAAAAAACTAAAATAGGGCTGGGGGTGTATCTCAGAAGTAGAAGGTCTCTGAGTTCAATCCTCAGTCCTCATTAAAAAAAAGAGGATGATGTTCCTCCTCCTCTTCTTCCTTCTCCTCCTCCTCCTCCTCATCATCATCATCATCATCACAAACAGTAATGTTTCTGCATGCAAGCAGGTAGGACTTGTCCCCAGTGTTTTTGATGAGTGAAATGCTAGTGTGTTGGCAGCCAACATTTCTACATCCTCCTACACACACACACACACACACACACACACACACACACACACACACGGTAGCACTGTCCAGAGCACTGGCTTGAGGGGAAATTGGAGAAGAAGCTGGGTAAGAAACAGAGAGGGAAGGAGTAGGAGGAGGAGGGGATGGCCAGGGAAAGTGTCAAAGGGCACCAGCAACACATACATCTGTGCCACTTTTGAAATAACTTTACTTTTTTTTTGGGGGGGGGATTGTTTTGCAGGTGGAGCGATCACCCTGAATACCCATTTCATGATGAATACTGATGTCACACACTTTCTCAACAGATTTTTCTTTCTTAAATGAGTCAGGGCCTTTTGGCTGGATGTTTCCCATAGATGTGGAAATGAATGAAAAAGGTTTTATTATCTTCAGATGAAATAATGATGAAAACATGCTATGCTAAATTTGGAGTACTATTAGTGTATTTTGTGCAGTATTAGTAGTATTAATTTTGTGTAATTTAGCATTAGACTTAATTTTACTGTATATAAAATTTTAAATGTGAATAAGATTATAAGAGGCTGGGTTTGGTGGCATATGCCTGTAATCCCAGTACTTGGTGAAGAAAACATGTTTAAGTCTGTAGAAATAGCTCTTTTGAAATCATCTGCTAATATTTTTTCAGATCACTATCTTCTGGGTCCAAACAGGGAAAAAAAATAGACTTTAGATAACACTTCACTAAAAATTGATGAAACTGTACACTATCACTGGTAGTCTGAGATAACAGTTCAAAGGACCATAAAGAGGGAGGGAGCTGGCAAATGCCAGGGTGCCCAGTAGAACCTTGACAGTTTGGACTGTTGACTGAAACACAGGCAAAGATAAGAGAAGATTCACAGGTGCAGTATTCAAAAGGATGTGTTGCACCTTGAGTAGAAGAGAAAGAGAAGGGTAAAAAAAAGACCTAAAATAGATAATTGAATGCATAGTGGTTAGCAAAGTCATTATGAAGGTGTGGCTATTATTTATTTTCATGCAACATGCATGAAAACATGCTTTTATGCAATATGAAGGATGGAGAGTTACTGGTTCTCTCATACACCTTTAAAAGACCTGGGCTTCTACATAGCTGGAGATCCATGCCTGCTCTATCTTATCTCCCTTCTTCATCACATGTTCACCATTATGTGAATATGTGGATTACAATAATGAAAGTATGCAAGTAAAACCCTGTATCATAAATTAGTCCAAAGACAATTTTAAAATATCTTTTTGTAGCCAGCCACAGTGGTACACATGTGTAATCCCAGTATTTGGGAGGCTGAGATAGGAAAATTGTAAGTTTGAGGCCAGCACACAGTAATTTAGTGGGACCTTGTTTCAAAATACAAAAGAAAGAAAGATCTGAGGTTTTGTAGCTTGGTGGTAGAATGCCACTGGGCTCAATCCCCAGTTCCACAAAAAATAAATAAATAATTTTTAAATAAGGCTTTAGGAAACATTGGAAGATGGACCCAGAGTTCCAGCCCCTTTGGGGGTATTCAACCACCTTTCCCCCTTCCCTGCTGCTTCCAATAAACCTTTTACTCCCCTTCCTGAGCGGGTGTCATTCTTTGCTCACCGTGGACAAGAACCCTTTAGAGAGATGCTGAGTTTCTTCTCAAGAAACTCCATTTCATCTATGATGAAACTCCAGGTTTCTTCTCAGGAAACCCCTGTTTCACTGAGACCCTGTCTAAAAATAAAAAATAAAAATGGATGGTGGTGTAGCTTGGAAGTAGAAGTAGGATGCCCCTGGGGTCAATCCTCAGTACCAAAACAAAAACCAAACAGGCACTGAAAAAGAGTCCCACTATTTGTCAGGGAAAAAATTTCTAAAAGTTGGAGGAGCGGAAGCCCCCTTTTGGTAAAAACAGAGGAGAAAGAAGAGCTGGAAACAGAAACAAAGAAAGCCAAGAGAGAAAACATCCTGCCTTAAAGCCTGCTGTTAGTTCTCTCCCATCCTCACCCCACTCCAGCTTTTTATCTGTCATATGATGAATTTTTCTGTTGAAAACATAGCTTCTAGTAACTTACAACATGACCTTACTTGAAAATAGTCATCTTATTGTGATTCATTAAGTGAAGATGGGTCAGACAGGAATAGTGTGAGCCTTAATTAATATGACTAATGTCCTTATGAAAAAGGGAAATTTGGACACAGATAAACACAGGGAGAATGTCATGTGAGGATAAAGACAGAGATTGGGCTGACACTTCTATGGGTCATGGAATATCAAACATTGCCAGCAACCACCGACAACTAGGCAAGAGCATGGAAGAGATGCTCCCTCAGGAGTCGACCCTGCTGACACCTTCAGCTCATATTTATAGCCTCCAGAACTGTAAAACAATAGTTTTCTGTTGTTTAAGCTACCCAGGTAGCTTTTTTTTTTTTGTCAGTGTGACCAAAACACCTGACAAAAACTTAGAGGAGAAAAGTTGATTTGAGGATATGAGCTCACGGTTTTAGAGGGTCAGTCCACAGTTGGCCAGCTCCAAGGCAGACACATCATAGCAGGAGGTGTGGCAGAGGAAAAGCTGCTCAACTCATATCCATCAAAAGCATAAAGGGAAATAGTAAGCATCCAGGGACAGGTATAATCCTCATGATCATGCAACTGCTCCAGTGACCCACCTCCTGCCCCCACACCCCACCTTCCTGAGGTTACCACCCACTAAATCCATTCAGATTATTAATTTGTCAGTAGATTTAATACTAATAAATTTAGAGCCCTGATTTAATTATTTCACCTCTGAACATTTCTGCGTTGCCAAAACAGAATCTTTTCTGAGGGACATTCATTTCCAAACCATTATAGCTAGTGACACTTTGTTACGGCTGCTTTTTGGTTTTTAGAAAACATGTATTAGTTTGAGTTTGATACATAGAAGGGAAGACTGACAAGAGCCATTATGGCTGTTTTTTAATCTAACACTATCCCTTAGTAAAAACTTCTAGTCTCTAGCCAATGTCAACAGTGATAATAGTCTTATTATAGTCAATGCCTTGTTGAACTTAATACTGATACCGAGTTCCTCTTGGGGACTTTTGAATATTCATTGACTCAGTTCAGTCTTTCCAGTTGTCATGGGTCAGCATGACAACTTCTGTGGGTTCTTGGCTTCTGTGATGAAAAGAATTTTAACATGTGCCGGTCAGAGATAAAGGCAGAGGTATTAATTCAAGTAAAGTAAAGATACACATTTAGGGGAAATTCAGGACATCCTGAAGCATGAGAGAGGCTTTAGAGAGAGGCCAAGAGTTGCCAAATGCTTCCCGGTGTCCATGAGCTGCCCTCAAATGGCCCCAAATGACCTCAAATAACCCCAAACTCCTCAGAGCTATACTTTTTTATAGGGCTCCCTAGAGAGGGAGGTAGGGGCACATGGGATGGTGGGATCATTCTTGAAAGCTTCCTGGTTAACAAAAAGTGGGCATTCCATTTAGTTAAGAATCCCAGAGAACCTAGACATGAAGCCAGGGCACAGTGCTTTTTCAACACAAGATGGGACTTTTATTTTGGGATCTTTCTGGAGGCAGACAAAAGGTGAAACTCTCTCAGGTTTTATCACCTCAGGAATTTCCTGAGCCAGCCCATTACGATTTAAAAGTATAGGCCTGGCTTTTTCAAGCTCTGTTAAATGAAACCGAAGATTTCAGATTTTAAAGTCATATTTTCCTTTCTTTCCCAATATGTCTCCTTTCTACCTAAAATTTTGTTTCTTCTATTCTTTGTTTCTTCACTACAATCAATGGCCTCTGATTAGCTATGAAGTAAGATCAACAGTGGTGCAATAAGCCTGGCAAAGAAGAAACAAACATGCCATGCTCACTGGCACATGAAAACACACTGGACAAAAAACAGACTGGAAGGGGCAGACTGCTTCTTAACCTGCCTACTTTGACTGTACTTCTTCAGGCAGTGTCATTCAAGCATAATGACACAGTCTCAGGAGAAGCTATAAAAGGGGCGAAGACAATGATTCATATATTTTGCCTTCAACACATTGTGGTGTCCACATTTTGTAGCCCAGTTATAAAGACTGACAAAGGTTAAACATATATGGTCTTTCTCTAGAACACTCTTAAAATTTCAAGCTTCTACTGCAATATCAATTGCAGATCAGTATCTAACTCAGGATATCCTCTAGGGTCCTACTATTTGAAAATAAGCCTTCTCTCAATCTGATCCATAACTTTAATAATTTTTCTTTAGATACAAAATCGTTAAGTTCTCAGTTCAACTCCTTTCACCCAAGTTTTTGCCCACATTGATGATAAAAAATCTAAGAAGGTGTTGCCTAGCCAATAGATTACTGGGGGGAATGTGAACAGACAAAATAATAGGTGTGCACTACAAGGGCTGTCAGAGCAATGCAGTACTAGGTTTTGGTTTCCTGCCTCCCTCATATTATATAGTTCAGATATAGAATATCCCCTGAAAGGATGTGAGGGCGATCTGGCAGTGACATCTGTCACCCCATTGATCGCCAGGATTGATTCGGCTGATCTGGCTGGGTAGGTGGGTGTCCTCTTCTTCCCTCACCGCTCCATGTGCATCCCTCCCAAAGCTGCATGCTCGGTCGAAGAGGACGACCTTCCCCAAATAGAGGAGAACCGGTCTTCGGTCAAGGGTATAGGAGTAGCTGCACTCCCCTGCTAGAACCTCCAAACAAGTATTACCTGGCCTGAGACATGTACTGAACCCCTGAAATGTCCAGAACTGTGAACAAATAAATCATCCTTCCTCTAAGTTGTGTGGTCAGATATTTTTGTTTACAGCAGTGAGAGTATTGCCTAAAACACCTCACGTCAAATTTCAAAAATAATATATTAGAGTTCTTTTTCAGCACTGAAAATCATGAAGGTTTACTATCTCTCACAATGCATAAATGACACAAATTTTCGACCATATAATATTAATTTGATCTCTATGAAGCTGGAACTAGAGTGACTAAGTTCAGCATGGAGCAAACACTCCATGCTGGTATTATTGACCCTGATAAAAATGCTGAACCTCAAAGCTCAAAGCTCAGGTGAGTTTTCTGATTGGAAATACTATATACATTATTGCTGAGGGGAATTAAGTACTATCAAGGCAATGCTACCGGAAGAAAATTGCCAGAAGTTTGTGCCTGGTCTCACTCCTGGATTCTATGCTCCATTCAACATGGATAACTTTAATTACATATTTTTACTATAATAAACAATAACTGTGAGTATAATGCCTTCCTGAATTCTGTGAATTTTAATAAATCACTGAACTTGAGGGAAGTCTTGGGACTATCTTATCATAAATAATGTTATGGTTTGAACTGTTATGGTTTTGGGGGAACTGTCCCCAGGGGCCTCTGTTAGGTGCCCAGAGATTGTTCCTATAACCAAGGGTCCTTGTTCTGGACTTAGGATCGATATACACTAGTCTGAACTCTTGCTGAAGATTTAAATGAGTTTATTATTACAAAGATAGAAATACAGGTTGCAACTTTTATGGCACCATTAGAAAGAGGGGAAGATAGAGCTTAAAATAAAGCACTATGCCACAAAGTGACATAGTCAGATGACTCAGAACGAAGTTACTGGAGTTCAAAATATAAAACAGCTTTTTATAGATACAAAGTCCCCCATCTTACTCCACCACATAATTCTATGACCTAGGTGTAAGTCCACCCCTTAACTTCCTGCCTAACTGCAGGTTTCTTGTTCAGAATGATTTACACGTGGTATCTGCTCCCCTTTCACCAAGGTCAATAATCTTCCCTCATACTCTTGAGGAACCCTTAGCTCCTTGCTAGATATCATTTATTATGCAATCCTGTTTTTAGAATGTGAAAATCTTAGGTCCCAACTCCTCTATCCACTTGCTAATTACTTTTAGTGAGGGTGCTTTGCATTATAACAGCTACCTGAGTCCTGGCAGTAACCAAACCCTAACTGCCCTTCTCTTTCACAGATCTGACATTCATAAACCAATTTCTGACAAATATATTAATAAACAAAACTTCTTTTTCAAATCTTTTTAGGCCATTTCCTAATACTAGTACAGTTAACAGAAAATTAAACAAAGATACCATGGTTTCCCTGAAGAATCAGATGGCCCTTGAGAAACCCTGCTAAACAGTGCTCACCACAGCTCCAAAACCATACCTTGTAACTCCTTTCATTCATTTTCAAATGTAAGATTATTTTCCTGAACACATCTTAGAGAAAATACAGTTTTATGCTCTTAGTGACTGATGCTTCAATCCCCAGTACCACATGCAAAAAAAAAAATGTTTTTATTCTGTTATCCAAATTTCTCATATATAATTATTCATAGTAATCTCTCACCATTTATATTTCTAAAGGATTATGCTACTATTGGAAAATTGCTCTGCTATTGATTTCCAATAAAAATATAAAAGGCAGTCAGAGTGTGGGTGCTGCACAGGCATTCAGACAGGGAGAGGCGGCAGATTTGCCTGTTACTTCTCAGCACTATCCCTCCCCTCTGCCCTTTGTCCTCATGTTTACCCATAGTAAAGCCTTTAGCCTTAAAAATACCTAAAGGTAACTACAGGCTAAATCCTGTAGCCCTACAAATATATAAAAATAACCAAAAGCCTTTAGATTACAATGGAGCTGGGCCTGGTTGTGCAGGCTTGTAATCCCAGTACTTGGGAGGCTGAGATAGGAGTATCACAGGTTCATGGCCAGCCTAAGCAACATAGTCAGGTTCTCAGCAACTTAATGAGACCCTGTTTCAAGATTTTAAAAAATTAAAAATAGGTCTGGGAGATAGCTCAGAGGTAGAATGCCCCTGGGTTTCATTCCTAGTTCTGCAAAACAAACAACAACAACAGAAAAAGATTACAGTAGTTTTACCTAGCAATAGCAAAAGCCTTATGCCTTACTCTTAGAGATTACACACAGCTACACTGGCTGTAATTTGTACCTGTTTTTCACATATTCTTTGTGAACTGGCCTTGGTCTAAAAAAAAAAATAAACTCCCTCTTTTGCTTCAAATCACTGAGAGTTGATGGGTAACCAATACAACAGAAGTAAAAGCAAGGTAGATTATTAATCTCTTCACTTAGTAAGTGCACTGCCTGGAGACAAGGAGGCACAACCTATCTAAGAAATGTTACTAGCCTGTTTTTTTTGTAATGCTGATAAGAACGTACCATAAGAAAACAGTATTTAAGGGCTGGGGTCAGAGGCAGGGGCAGAGTTCTATTTTGGAGCTCTCCACCATGTCATTAGACATGCTGTTTTCCTTCTCTTTCCTTTATATTTTCTTCTGACTTTTTAATTAATATTTGTTTAAACTGCAACCGAGCTGTCTATCAGTTTTAATTTCTTGACTCAACGTATGTGTCTGCCATTACAACCATAATAAGGAAGGCTTATTTAGAGTCTACAAATGTTGACTACCTGACTTTTCCCTAACTCAAGTGCCCTCCCAATGGCAATTAATGCAGACTTTTGGGCTGAGGTGCAGCCAGGACTTTGTCTAAAGTTACAAAAGCATACCCAGCTTGCCACTTCCCCTGCTGATTTATAGAACTGATCCCATCTACAAGTATCTTTAAGTCTGGGTCCTGTTAAAGGTGGTCTTTTAAGTCTTGCCTTCCTGAGTAGGCTTGTGTCAGCACTTCCTCACAATCATGGACTGATGGCTCATCGTGATGTGGCAGCAGAGTGGCTGGATTTAAGTTGTGCACTGTCTCCAGCTCTACACAGGAATTTTTACAAAGCCTCCCCTGATATTTTGTGAGCAGAGCATTGGTTAGCCAATTGTATCCTCTAGAGTTTATGAGTGAGATTACAGAATTGGGAAATTTCACTTGCAGCTTTTGTCCCATGATTAACTTATTAGCCTCTTGAATGAGAAGAGCATTTGCTGCAAGGGACCATAGGCATGGTGTCTACCCAGTAGCAATGTGATCTGGTTGCTTTGAGAGATAAGCAATCAGCCAATGCTAAGATGAAATCTGCTGGACCAGAACTTCAACTATTTTCTGTCTTTGGGAGATGAACAAGGTGAAAGGCTCTTCTATGTCTGGGAGCCCAAAGGTAAGACTAGTCATCAGTTGCCTTTTGAGTTGCTGACCCTTTTTTCCCCAAAAAGGGGTCTTTATTTCCCCCCTTTGTAAATTTGTAAAGGGATTTTGCTGTAACAACAAAGTTTGAAATGCAGATCCAACAGAACCCTACTGCTCCCAGAAATTCCTGGAAGTGCTACCGCGTCTCTTGCAGATCTTGAGAAAGCTCAATCAGGGGATCCGCAACGGCATAGATCCCCCATGAAGAATGTCTAGCATTCCTTTCTTCATAAAATTATTTTAGGATTATTTGGATTCATATGTATAATTGGAATTTTATGTATAAACATTGTAACTAAAACTGATGGGCAGCGGCTTGTGAAAGACTCAGGCAGCAAAGATTTTTTCCCAAGGGTAAAGATATTGGGCCAAATATTAATTTCAAACTGACCTTAGTTAGAGCCACTGTATAAGATTAAGTTTGAGTCAGCCTTGTGAAGTAAGACAAAGCATACTATGATTATTTAAATGTCTGGCACCCTTGCCCTAAACTTTATAAAAATAATAACTTTTTCCCGTCCTTGGCAATCCTGCTTGCATGACTATGCTCTTGCTTTTCTGCCAACAAAGAAAGTATAAAAACTGTAAAAAATCCTGAATAAAATGGAGGATGATTGCTTTCGTGTGGCATCTTCTCTCATCGGCCTCGGTTTCCCCTCATCAACACACGAACCCTGACTCTGCTAGGGCTGGACCCTGGCATGGAAGGATCTTCACTTGGCAGATATGGAGATGGTTTGGAACGCCTCTTTTTGCCCTAACCCCAGTAGTCTTTTACATCTCTAGATGGTGAACTCCAGTTATTTTACCTTTTTTGACATTTTTTTTCCTTAGAGACTTTATAACCACAGGGCTCTAAAAGAGTGAGCAGTTGGTCTATTCTTTTGAAACAACCTTCAAGAAACTTGCATCCTTTGGAGGAAGGAAGTGTATGCCAAGGTGTAAGAAAAGGAATTGAGGTCCTAGGCTAGAGCTTCTCTGAAAATTGTTGGGGATCTTTTAAATCCTTGCAGCAATTGGATTTAACTGAATAGGTTTTGGTTCCAGTTTCTAGGTCCTTCCATTCAAAGGCAAACATTTCTTTTATAGGAGCTAGATGGATACCAAAGTAGACATCTTTCAGGTCCAGATATGTGAACCTGTTCACAGTGACCAGGAGCAAATTTAGAAATGTGAATGAGGCAGAGTGTGACTATATTTTTGAAGACAACTCTTGTCCGAAAGCCTAGAGACAAAATAGGATAACAAAGCTTTCTTTGCAGGACCCCCTCTAAGGTAAACAAAGTAGGGCCTCTCCCAGAAGCTAAAAATGCAAGATAAGGCATCTAAATTCAGCAAGATGGCACCACTCAGTCCCAACCACATGGAGCTCAAGATGGTACCACCCAGTCCTTGCCACATGAAGACTAATACAGGAAATCTGGCTCAGGAAGTTGAAATAAAACCTGACCCAAGCCCCATATTGGTACTGATCAATCAAAACATGTTGCTCTGGGGCTAGATAATCTGTATGATGATACCATTTGGGGCTCATATCTGGAGCTTTGCTCATTGAATCTTTACAAGTAAATAAATATCTCCTACTCCAGCCTCAACCTCTTGTTCTCCGTGGACCAAGCCTCCTGCTACATATATGGGTTAGTCACTGTAGAATGTGGGGTAACCATGACTTGGCTGATGGCCCACAAGACCTGCACTGGCTAGTAGTCCTGGTTTCCTGGCTTTTTGACCAGTAAGAAAGGGATGTTCCATTGAGAATGTCATGGTGTGATAGTATCATGTTGTTGGAGTCTCTCTGGAACTGGATTCCTTCCAGGGCCAGTCGGGGAGTTAGGTATTACCATAACTGCACTGGTCATAAATCAGAGAAAAGTTCAATAATTGTCAGTGCCTGGAATCTGGCCACTCCAGGTAGATTATGCTTGGCCCATATGGTGAGCCACCGGGCTGCTCCCTTCAGTCTGATGAATTCTCCCCCTCCATTTGGCCCCTGAAACAGTCTTCATGTTTCTTCTTAAAGAATTTGCAGGAAGTAAATCAGTGGAGAGGTTGTCACTGACAACTTCATTTTACCCTCATCTGATAAAATAATGGTAGCTCAGAGTTTGCTGAGGAGGCCCCAACCCAGCAGTGGAACAGGACAGTCTGGCATATACAAAAATTGGTGAATGACTTCTTCCTCTAGGATGCATTAACCAGGGATGAAAAACATTTTATGGTAGGCTATTTTGTTGAACCAATTATGTCAAGATGGAGGCTCTTGGACCAGCAACTCCAGCAACTACTGAATATTCTGCTCCAGTTTTGATGAGGAATTGAAGACTGTGCCCCATTCACTGTCATTCAGACCATGGGCTCTTACAGGCCAGGTTCCCTCAGTCATTGAACAAACCAGCCTGGCTTACCCCCAGAAGAGGAGCTGAAGAGGGGCCCTTGACCTTTATTAGAGCATTCATTTACCAGTGCCAAATTTCCTTGCAGAGTGCACATTGGTCACAGTGGAGAGGATCCCTTTTTTACTTGGGTGGCCCTGGGTTCTAGGAATGAGGGGACCCTGGCCAGTTGGTCTTTGTTCTGGCTTGTCACAGAGCACTGCACTCTATACTGACACGATGAGGTCATCTTTCTGCCACATTTTCCAATCTGCTTCCTATTTTTCTTGATGTTGTAGTTGACAAAGACCTTGTTTGCTACCTCAGGGAGTTGGGAAGCATTCATTCCTGTGACTCCCTCTAGCTTCTGTAGTTTGTGGCAGATGTCACTAGCACTCTGGCTGATGAAGGCATTGTTAACCATTGATAAACAATGGGGGATGCTTTGGGATCAAATAGAGTAAAAATGCAATAAGTCTCACAGAGCCCATTGTAAAGGGGACTAAGGCTTTAATTAATAAGGTCCTCTCCTTGGCCATGTTAGTGGCCTTGGAGTTCCCTTTCAAAGTCCCTGGAGGAGAGCTTCTCAGTACACTTCTAGTTCATGCCATCTCTCTGCAATCATATGTGTCCAAGTGGGTTTGTTGCCAGCAGACATACGTAAGCATAGGTTTGAGGGTTTAGGGCTTTTGCTGAGGCATTTTTCTCAGCCTAATTGGGCTGCTTCTTGGAAAATGCCATGCCTTTCTTCAATTTTGAGAGGAGTCAGGAGAAGCTGATGACAGTCAGGCCAAGTAGGGTTGTATGTTTGGAAAATGGAGTAGAGGAAGTCAGCCAGGGCTTGCAGCTTCTCAGTAAAATAGGAAGTATGAGGTTTCCAGTTGAGAAGATTTGTGGTAGTAAAAGGTTGGTCCACAAATGTCAGTTTTGTAACTATCCATGTCTATTTACAGAGGGAGCTTTCTGAAATTGCTTCAGATGAACCTTGCCAACAGATGGCAGTAGAGCTTCATGCATGGGGCTTTTATGGAGTTGATCAAGAGACCTCAGGTTCCAGGAAGGGCCAGTCAGTGGGGACACTGGCAGCGATGTTGGCAGTGGTCAAAGGGAAGATTTGCCCATTGTCCAATCAGACATTATTGTGGCCTGGACCAGAATGGCAGAGTTGAGGTACCACTTGCTGGACTAGATGGCTGGTCAGGTAGGCCAAGAGATGGTGATGGATGAGAAGGTGTTGGTGCTGCCAGCAGCTGCCATAGTGTCTGTGGGACACATAACTGCAGCATCTCTGGTTAATCTCAAAATGAATGGCAGTTGGGCTTCACGTGGTTGCTGCCTTCAGTTTCCTGATGACTAGAGTCCTGCCTACTATTGATGATTAAGACTGAGAGATAAGACCTTGCAGCCACTGGGGTTAGGGGTTCTGAACTAATTAGAGACAAATGTTGAAACTGACGTTTTCCTTTCCCTGGTTCTTGTCTATGAAATATGAAAAATGACACTTCCAGACAACAGAAAAGTGAGTGGAGAGTTTATCGTAAAGAAAACAGGGAAGGGAAAAAGTGGCAGAAAACCCTTGAAAGCAATGGGGAGTTTGGCAGCTGCCTTCTGGACACTACCTGGTGGTATCCCAAGTCATACTCTATCAATTGCAAATTGCTTTCTCCCAAAGTCCACACGATCTGCCAGAAGAGAGGTGCAGGTCACCCCTAGGGATTCAGGTTTGCCCTTGGTGTCCAGTGGATACCTTCTACATGAGAATTGCTGGGGCCAAGTGCCATCAATTATAAACTGTTCTCTCTCAAAGCCAATGCAGACTGTGAGAGAAAGAAAAGCTCCCAAGAGGAAGGGTTCCCAAGTGGGAAAAACTGATCAGAGTGGCCGGTGTAGGGTTTATATACTTCTGAGTCTCCTTTTCCAGTTGGGGTCTCACAGGCAGTTTTCTGGATGTGTGCAGTATCCTTCTTTGAGCCTCCTTCTCTCAGTTGGGTTCCAGATGCTGTTTCCTGGACCCTCCAGGGAATTTTCTGGAATTGCTTATCAGCAGGAACAACTGGAGTTTTGTGAAGCTCTGTTTACTCTCAGAAAGAATTTAATTTCATTATCACTTGACATTTGGGAAGTATGGTCTCTTTAGGAGTTTTGGTAGTTACATAGCATCTGTTGCCTCTCAGGAAATGAAGTTTTTCCACTGTGACCCTCTGGTTCTATCTGCTTACTTCTTTCTACTTCCTCAGTATAAAGAGACTGGTATGGATGTCTCCAACTACCTGTTACTTGATCTCAAATGTGTCCAGTGTGAGATGAGGTTGCTTAATCACATCAGTGGTTTACAACCTTGACTGAAGACTAGGACCACTTGGTGTGATTTGCATTTTAGAAGACATTTTTAAAAACACAAATATATTTTAACTTACAAAGAAGCCAGTAATAGTTAACGTTATGGTTACATAGAAGTTAACATGTATATTAACTTAACCTTTACTATTTAAATGAAATTTAAAATTCATGGCTAAGTAAGATAACTATAATTACCAGTCTATGTAAGGTAACAGTATTGACAAAAATCAAAGACTAGCTCTAGACCTTTTATAAATTTAGAAAACAGTGATAACAATCAGAAATAAACTTATTATCTGATGGGTAATTATATTTTTACAATAACAAAATATTTATTTAGTTAAAGCAAATAGATGTAAACTAAGTCTTAAATTATTGGGGTTTTCAACAGTATTAAATATATGGATGGTAGAAGCTTTAATAATTTTATTAACTATTTTATATGATTAAAGTTTAGATACAATGCACTTTGCATAATGAGATGCCTTGCTAATTTGCCTTAAATGTATGTAAAACCCACATATTTAATTTTATAAGCCTTTATAAAATATTTATATAAACCTCAGATATGCAGCATATTTAGCCTTCAGACGTATACACATCTATAGTCACAGATCCATAGAGGTACAAATATAGCAACTTAAATAATAAGTTTCTTTTTCTTTTTTGGTGGTATTGGGGATGGAACCCTTCTACCTCCAGGCTACACTCCCAGACCGATTTTATATTTTTATTTGGAAATAGGGTCTCCTAAGCCAGCAAGGCTGACTTCGAACCTGCGCAATCCTCCTGTCTCTGCCTCCCAACCTTGGGAATTACAAGCATGTGCCACCACATCTGGCTTTAATGGGTTTTAAAATACAGCCAGATGTGGTGGTGCACACTTGTAATCCCAGCATTCAGAAGGCTAAGACTGGAGAACACGGTTTGCAAACAGTCTCAGCTACTCAGTGAGGCCCTCTGCAACTTAGTGACATCCTGTTTCAAAATATAGAATAAAAGCCGGGTGCGGTGGTGCATGCTTGTAATCCCTGCGCTTGGGAGGAGGAGACAGGAGGATCGGGCAGGTTTGAAGCCAGCCGCGCTGGCTTAAGAGACCCTGTTTCCAAAAATAAAAAATAGGTCTGGGAGTGTGGCCCAGAGGTAGAAGGGCTTCCAGGAACCCCAGTACCACACACACACACACACACACACACACACACACACACACACACACACCATATATATATATATATATGGCTGGGGATGTAGCTCGTAGGTAGAATGCCCCTGGGTTCCATCCCCAGTACTGCACAGAATATAGAATAAAAAAATAGGACAGGGGATGTAGCTAGGAGGTCAAATACCTCTGGGTTTCACCCCCAGACCTGCAATAAATAAATAAATATGAATAAATAAATAAAATTAAAAAATACAGACACTTGAACTCTGATTCTGATCAGGTATGCTCTAAGAATGACAGTAAATATAAGAAAATATTTTGATGTAACTGATATACTCAAAGTCCAGGACCCCCAGGGTGACAGAGACCACCACCACACAATATTGTAACAACAAAAAGGGGTTTATTGAGAAACTAGCTCAAGCTAGGGTCCAAGTCTCATCCAACACAGTGGAGTCTTGACAAGGACCCCGAGTCTCTGTTCCAAGGCAGTTTTATACATTTCCGTCACTGGGCTGTGATTTCCAAAGGAGTTATCTTAAACCAAAAGAATTTTTACTGCTGTTATCTCAAGCAACACACAGGATACTTAGTGCCTCCTGATTGGTTCATGCTACCTGGGTTGTTTGGAAGTTTTTCACCCTGACCCAGGTGTCAAAACTGGCACTTAACTGTTAGTTGTATTCCTGGGAAACTTAGGCCTAGCATGTTTGCTGGAAGCATGAAGCCTAGCACGGCTCTACTTTTGTCCTACATTCCCCCCTTGTCTTGTAACTCCATGTAGGAATCTTCCTCATCAGGAGTACCTCCTAGGGCCTGATAGTGTTGTTTCAGTACCATTATTTGAACTGTGTTAATTCAATCTTTAACGAAAGCTACTAATCTATTTAATATACATAGGCCAAAAGTTAAGATTAACAAAAGTATAAAAAGGGGGCCTAGAAGCATGAAAAATAAAGTAGTCAGCCAAGGGGAATGATTGAAACAGGATTCAAACTATTCTTCCTGGACTGACACTCTCTCTCTCTCTCTCTCTCTCTCTCTCTCTCTCTCTCTCTCTCTCTCTCTCTCTCTCTAGCTCTCTCTCTCTCTTTCTCATTGGCTTAGTCCTTCTCTCACCTTGACCATAGACTCTCTAATCACCCCAGTATGACCCTCATAAAAACAACATTTTTCTCTCAAAGGAGATTTTTCTCATAATCCCCCTTGCTGAAGAAACACTAAGTCTAGGCCTCTTCTATTTTGTAAGACTACTTCTGACAGGGAGGCTAGTGATTTTTCTAAATTAGTAATTGATTTTTCAATAATCTCTATATCTTCATCTATAGCTGCCCTAAGGGAACTGAGGCCCTGATGATGTAGAGTTATTGAGGCAATCCCTGTACCAGCCCCAGCTATTTCCAACCCAAATAAAGTGGCTAAAGTGAACGCAGTAATAGGTTCTCTTCGGACCTGAAGAGAACCATCCTCCCGATATGCAAACATCTTCTCTTTTCTTTTTTCTTTTTTTTTTTTTTTTTTTTTTTTGCGGGTCTGGGGATGGAACCCAGGGGCATTCGACCTCTGAGCTACACCCTCTGCCCTATTTTTTATTCTTTACTTTGAAACCGGGTCTCACTGAGTTGCAGAGGACCTCACTAAGTAGCTGGGGCTGGCCGCGAACCGCGATCCTCTGGTCTCAGCTTCACAAATGCTGGAATTACAAGCGTGTGCCACCACGCCTGGCTCTGCTCTATTTTTTATTCTTTATTTTGAAGCAGGGTCTCACTGAGTTGCAGAGGGCCTCACTAAGTAGCTGAGGCTGTCCACAAACCACGATCCTCTGGTTCAGCCTCACGAATGCTGGGATTATAAGCATGTGCCACCAAGCCCATCCATGCAAACATGTCCTCTTTAGTATGGTATAGAATATGGGGTAATATAGCAACTAAGATACAGTATTCTTTTCTTAGATTGAACATTTGGAGGTTCAAACAAGGGGTTAGACCCATCTTTGAACATAGCCACTATCCCCAAGATTCTGGGAGTAGTCACCTTTTAGCCTGGGAAACCTCGGAGTAGGTGGTGCATAGACTTTGTTTATCTTTGGGCAAGGCCCCATATGCCAACTGCATCAAATTCCACAAGGGGGTCTGTGGGACGAGTTTCGCTTTGAGTCAGAAGTCTAGCAACATGAGCTGACTCAGTGAGGCTGGTCCAGGTATGGGTACTTGTTGGTTTTGTTGGGGACTGGGGCTCTTTTGGCTTTAACACTTCATTAGGCCCCACAGCCACCTGGACTTCTGGCTCTATAGTTAGACTTATTAAAGGCAGGTTGTCGGGGTGTCCTGTCTGTATGTCTCAAATTCTTACCCTCCAGGTAAGCCCCAGTATCCATCGACTATCTTGTTTTCCTTTTTCATTGAACTGTATCCGAATCTGAGCACAACCTGTGGTATCTCCCCATAACTGTTCTACTGGGGGAGGTTTTGCAAAACTCATCTGGATTAAATTCTTATTGCCTACTTCCCATTTCCAGTCTCCATCATTGGAGGTTACACAATTCCATCTGTAGCAGAAATAGTCAAGGGCCCCACCACAGGTTTCCATATACTTCTCTGACCTGGACAGGCATAAAACCCAATTTGTCGTATGTACCCTTCATTCTTACCTACTTTAATCAGTTCTTTGAGATTAAAGTATAGGTCTGGCCACCAGGTATTTAAAGTTTTGGTAGCACTGCTTTCATTTAAAGTTTCATGTGTGAGCCCAATTTTTACTTTCCAAGTAATCTTATATGACTGGTGTGGGTTGGATCCCTCCACTTCCTGTGGAGCGTTTACAAGTCCCAGGAGCAGGAGGAGGAAAATGTCCATGATACCGAGTAAGCTTCAGCTTGAAGGGATTCTCTGGATTCGCAATCACCTTCCAGTCAGCCTCGGCCTCTTCTTGCTCCTATTTGCTGGCTCAGCAGACGTGTGAGTAATGTATCCAAGGGCCGACCCAGTCGACCTTTAGGGTGGTGGAAGTTGTAAGAACAACTTAAGGTCCTTTCCACCGGGGTTCTAACGTCTTACAGTTATGTCTTTTTACCCAGACTCAGTCCCCAAGTTCGAAATTATTCCCAGTGCCTAATGCCTTTGTAGTCTCATATATAGCTCTTATTTGAGGCCACATTTCTTTTTGCACATTGCTAAGTACCCTCATGACCTGTAATAGGTCTTTTTGAGGAGGTGTCTGCCAGCTCACTTATTCCTGGGAGTATTGGAGGCGGGGAGCCATACATTATTTCAAAAGGAGTCAGGTTTAAAACATAAGGGGTGTTCTGGGCTCGAAAAAGTGCAAAGGGTAGGAGGGTCACCCAATCTTCACCAGTCTCTATTGCCAATTTGGTAAGAGTCTTCTTTAAAATTCTATTCATCCTTTCTACCTGTCCTGAACTTTGGGGGTTATATTCACAATGTAATTTCCAAATTGTCCCCAGTATAGCAGCTATATCCTGAACAATCTTACTGATGAAAGCTGGCCCATTATTAGAGCCAATATATTCTGGAACCCCATATCTAGGTATTATTTCCTCTAACAGCTTCTTAGCTACCACCCCAGCTGTTTCCCTCTTGGTAGGAAAAGCCTCCACCCATCCCGAGAAAATATCTATTAGGACTAGGAGGTACCTGTAACTGAACTTTCCTGGCTTGACTTCAGTGAAGTCCATCTCCCAATATCGCCCCGGCCTCCTCCCCCATACTCTAGTACCTGTATGTTGGGCCGATACTTTCCCTGGCTTCATAACCTGTCAGGCTCAGTACTGATCAGTGAAGTTTGCAGCCATCTGGTTTTGACGTTGTAACCAGAACTCAGCTGCTTCAGAGATGTCTCATTTTATGTTCCCCAAAATGAATAGTATGATAAATATTTTCCAGAAGGGTTATTCCCAGTGCTTGGGCAATATCAATTTATTTTTTCTGGTCTTGGCACCATCTGTTGTCTTCCATTTGGCCCTGGGTGTGTCTCTGGATCCATTTCAAGTCCTCTTGGGTATATTTCGGGGAGAAGGGCAATGGCTCCATGCTTGGTAGGGGCAGTCTGACTACCAAGAGTTGTGAGCTGGTTCTGCCACCTCCCAAACTACTTTATCTGCTGCCCCATTTCCTCATGCCTCTAAGGAATCTCCCCACTGATACCCAGGTATATGGACCACAGCCACTTTATGAGAGCATAGGACAGCTCTGAGCAGTCTGATGAATTCAGGCATATTTTTTATTTCTCTTTTCTCAGCCGTTTTGAACCCTGCTCCCTATATATCATTCCATGAATATGGATTTTGGCAAAGGCATATTGACTGTCCCTGTATACAGTCACCCTCTTTACTTTTGCCCATTCTAAGGCCTCAGCTAATGCTACCACTCAGCCTTCTGTGCTGAAGTTCCTAGGGGTAGGGCCTCTGCCCAGACAGTCTGTCCCTGGTCATCAACCACTGCTCCCCCCACCCATCTTTCTCCACCTTGCACGAAGCTGCTTCCATCGGTAAACCACATGAGGTCGCTGTTAGCCAGAGGCTGATCTTGCAAGTCTCATCTGACTGCTGTGGCTTCAGCCAGAATTTCAGAGTAGTCATGGAGGGTGACATCTAACTCCAGGTTAGGCAAGAGGGTAGCCGGGTTTAGGTAGCTGGGGGGCTGAAACTGTACCCGAGGGGCATCCAAAAATAACCTTTGGTAATGGGTTAGTCTAGCGTTAGTGATCCATTTCCCAGGGGGTTGTTTTAGCACCCCCTCAATAGCATGGGGAGCGGTAACCTTTACAACTTGCCCACAGGTTAGTTTGTCAGCATCTTTGACCATCAAGTCTGTGACAGCTATGATTCACAGACAAGACGAGACATCCCACCGCTACAGGATCAAGTCATTTTGAGAGATATGCTACTGGCTTTTTCCAGGATCCCCAATATTGAGTTAGCACCCCTTTAGCTACCCCTGTTTTATCAACAAATAGGTAGAAAGTTTTAGTGGGGTCGAGCAGAGCCAGAGCAGGGGCTTCCAGCATTGCCAATCGCAGTGCTCAAAAGGCTCCCTGCATCTTAAGAGTTCAAGTCCAGTCCTTTGTTTCTTTACTATTTTCATATAAAGGCATAGCTTCCTCAGCAAAATTTGGCATCTAAAGGTGGCAATATCCCACAGTTCCCAGGAATTCCCGAACCTGCTTGGGGCTAGTTGGTTCTGGGATCTTTAACACAGTCTCTTTCATGGCCTCTGTTAGCCACCTAAGGCCCCCTATTTTTGTTTATATCCCAAATAGGTGACTTCTGATTTGGCTATTTGTGCTTTCTTGGCACTCCACGATACCCCAAAGTTCCCAGAGTCTTCAACAAGTCTCTAGTTCACTGTAAGCACTCATTTTGAATAGGGGCTGCCAGCAATAAGTAGCTGCCAGCAACGAGGTAAACTCTGGGTGGGAGATCAGATACAGAGGTCATTTCTCAGGGCCTTGTTGAATAGGGTGGGGCAGTTCTTGAATCCTTGTGGCAACCGGGTACAGTTCAATTGTTCTAATACTTGTTCATCTTTGTCCCACCATTCAAAGGCAAAGATAGCCTGAATCTGGGGGGCTAGTGTCAGGCTGAAGAAGACATCTTTGAGGTACAAAGTAGTATACCAGACATACTCAGGGACCAGGTTGCTCAAAAGAGTATAAGGGTTGGGGACTGTGGGATGTATGTCTTCGACCCTTTTATTTACCTCTTATAAGTCTTGTCTTGGCTTTTTGACTGGCAATAGTGGTGTATTCCAAGGTAACCCACTTTTCCAGAGAATCCCTTCCTGGAGTAGCCTCTGTATATGGGGGGGGGGGGTATATCTTCTTGCTTGGCTGGGCATAGGGTACTGCTTGACTTGGATTGGGATAGCCCCTGGCTTGAGTTCTATAATTATGGGCTGGTGATGCTCAGTCAGCCCTACCTCTGCCTTCTTTGCCCAGGCTTGAGGGAACTCCTTCAGCCAAGGGTCCATTTCTGGGAAAATTGCCAGTACATTTTCCTGACTTTGGTATAACTGGTACTTGTTCTGCAGGGCCACTGTTAACACCCGGATGGAGCACCTATCCCATCTGTCACCTCTATTTCTTCTTCCTTAAAATGTATCTGGGCTTTAACTTTTGTCAACAGATTTGTGGCCCAGCAGAGGGGCAGGACAGTCCGGTATTACCAGGAAGGAATGAGTTACATGCTTTGAGCCAAGATCTACCTGTAGGCTCTTAGTCCAATGATATTGCTTAGTTCCGGTGGACCCTTGCACCCAGCTAGTCTTGGCTGACATCGGACCTTCCTTTCAGTTCAGCACGAAGTGTTGAGCTCCTGTGTCCACCAGGAAGTCCATAGGTTTCCCCTCCACCTTGATTGTTACCCAGGACTCGGGGAGGGGATCCGAGCCCCATCTCCCCTATTCACTATCTTCCCTGGCCAGTAAAACTCAGGAGGTGATGTGGCTCTCTTTCACCTCTCTCCCCTTCTTCTTCGGACAGTCACTTTTCCAATGTCCCTTCTCTTTGCAGAAAGCACACTGGTCTTTTGCAAGTGGCCCTCCCCAGCGTATCTTATATTGCTTACCTGGGTCTACCTGTTGATCTCTTGCTTCTCCTTTGGTTCTGGCAAAAAATATCTTGGCTAACTCCTTCTGATTCTTCCTATTTTCTTTTGCTCTATACTCCCTTTTTGTCTTAACCTTTCTTCCCACTCTTCTGGGATCTCCCTTGTATTATATGCCTTTTCTGCTACCTTCAGAAGGTCTTGGATCGTTTGCTCTCCCAGTCTGTCTATCTTTAGTAATTTCTTCCTAATATCTGGTGCTGACTGATTAACAAAAGCTAAGATGACTGCTGCCTTGGTTTCAACCTTTTCAGGATCCATGGGGGTGTATTGTCTAAAAGCTTCCATGATCCTTTCTAGGAAAGCTGCCAACTCTCAGAATATTCCTGTTTTGCTGCATTTACCTTGGCCAAATTAGTCATCTTTTTAGCCACTGAGTGGAGACTGACTATAAGAGTCTGGTGATAGATTTGGAGATGTTCCCTACCTTCCGGGGTCTCAAAGTCCAAGTTAGGCTGGGTTAGAGGGAATCCGGCATCTATCAGGCTCGGTTGGGCAGTGGGTCTTCCATCTATCCCAGGTATATTTTTCTGAGCCTCTAGGAGAATCCATTCCCTTTCCTCTGTCATAAAGAGAACCTGTAAGAGCTGTTGGCAATCATCTTAAGTGGGATTATGAGTAAATAGAACCGAGTCCAGAATAGCTATCAGTCCTTGGAGTTTCTCAGAAAACGGACCATTTTGAATTTTCTTTTTTTTTTTAATTCTTTCTTTCTTTCTTCCTTTCTTCCTTTCTTTCTTTCTTTCTTTCTTTCTTTCAGGTCTAGGGATGGAACCCAGGGACATTTGTTCTCTGAACTACAGCCCCTGCTCTATTTTTTATTCTTTATTTTGAAGCTGGGTCTCACTGAGTTACAGAGGGCCTCACTAAGTAGCTGAGGCTGTCTGCGAACCATAATTCTCCGGTCTCAGCCTCCCAAATGCTGGGATTACAAGCGTGTGCTTCCACACCCAGCCTTGGGGTTACGGGTGGGCAGAGAACCACCTGAGCAAGCTTAGCAGAGAGGGCCTTCTGAAGTCTGTACACCCGATCTGAGGTCCAGGGAGGGGCCTAGTGTTTCGGGTCATAGTGAGCTGATTTTGGAGGGGACTTCCCTGAGTTTTACATCAGGGCCGTATGCCTCCACTGTGTCTTAGGCCAATCCTCTCCCGACAAGGGGGAGGAGAGCCAGTTCAGAGTGCTGAGGTGACCAACCCCTTATGTGCACCCCCCTGGACAAACTGTTCTGTGTCTCCTTCTCACACAGGGGTGGGGGTATGTAGTCTGACTTTTCCTAACTTTTAGCACACCCTAAGATGACCAAAAATTAAACTTCTATGCAAGGAATGATTATAAATATTAGACAAATAGCAATATAACAGACAGAAAACAAAATGGTTTCAGTTTATATCCAATCTGGTTGGGTGACTGAACCTAAACCTATGGAAAAAAATCAGGGTGAACAGCAAATATGGATAAAAAAAGAAGCAGAGTAAAAAACAAACACATGAGTTATCTAAACAAAATAACCAACATCAATTACAGAACACAAAAAGGACAGACAATGGCCAACCAAAACACAGGTACCTGTTTCTGATGGTGTGGGAATTTTTTTTCTTTCCCTGGCTGCCTCCAATCCCCAGCATGTCTGCTGGAGGAGGTCTTAAGCCCTGATGAGACCAGTATCACCTGGTCTTCAGTAGTCAGGTCCCTTGTGCAAAGGGAGCCACCCTGGCCAAAGCTGCTCTTTCCTGCCCCCCTCCGGGAGGTTTCTGATCCCATACTATTGGTGAGGGGGTCACCACACCCTGAATTATCCCAGATGAGCCCCCAAATGATATACTCAAAGTCCAGGACCCCCAGGGTGACAGAGACCACCACCACACAATACTGTAACAACAAAAAGGGGTTTATTGAGAAACTAGCTCAAGCTAGGGTCCAAGTCTCATCCAACACAGTGGAGTCTTGACAAGGACCCCGAGTCTCTGTTCCAAGGCAGTTTTATACATTTCCATCACTGGGCTGTGATTTCCAAAGGAGTTATCTTAAACCAAAAGAATTTTTACTGCTGCTATCTCAAGCAACACACAGGATACTTAGTGCCTCCTGATTGGTTCATGCTACCTGGGTTGTTTGGAAGTTTTTCACCCTGACCCAGGTGTCAAAACTGGCACTTAACTGTTAGTTGTATTCCTGGGAAACTTAGGCCTAGCATGTTTGCTGGAAGCATGAAGCCTAGCATGGCTCTGCTTTGGTCCTACATTCCCCCCTTGTCTTGTAACTCCATGTAGGAATCTTCCTCATCAGTGTGTTTGTTGTAAGGATGAAACCTATCATGGCTCCGCTTTGATCCTACAAAACAATATTTTTAGCTAGTTTCTTAGTAAATGTTAAGAGCAAAAAACCATGTTGTTTTAAAAATAGACTCAATGTATTGAATGTGATTTATAGAAAATCCTTTAAATAATTACTTTTTATTTTAGCCAACTTTATTATATAAACAAAATTGATTGCTCAACCTCCTGATTTTTGTTCTAACCTCCCCCTTTTATTTTACTTTTATCTCTATAATCATAAGCAACACATTTAGGTAAAACCTTCAAACAGATTCTGCAAGAGTGGGGACTGATACAGCACTGGCTTTTCACAAAGAGAAAACAGATACAAACAGACACACCAGAGCCTGAGTCAATCTGATTGGCCAACAAACAGATGGATGGGAGTCTTCAGACAACAAACAAACCAGTGGGACAAGATTTTACCTCCACATATTGAGACAAGTACCCCAGATGAGAGTCCCTGGTTCTCATTTAACTGAATTCAGCACAAGAAGTACTACAGTTTTCACAAATGAAACCAACCAAATGGCCCCACTCACCAAAGGCAGGGAGAGCTAGATATAAAGAATCAAGAGGTTACAGAGTTCATGTCAAGCGAAACTTACCCAGATGGTCAAGATTGTCAGAACTTACTGTATTTACCATTTTCCCCTTTAATTTTTACCCAGAGACTAATTTTGACCTTGGTGTCCATTCCACTCACATGTATGCTCATCATTCCCATATAACTGACCCAAATGCTGAATTGAATTACAGTTCTGTGTCCCTTGGACACTACTCGGCGAATTCCAAAGCGAGTGACCCCTTTTCCACTCTTCTGATATCAGAACCTGACTGAGCCCCAGGGCAGGCTACTGTGCTTTAGATGTCAGTGCTAGCAAATGACCCATTCCATCTCTGGTGTGAGGCCTCAATGGCTGTTAGTCCCAGATTCAGCTACCTTTGTCTGGTCAAGATCTCATACACGGTGGCAAAAAGGACTCTGGCATTCTCAGTGGGTCAACATCAGCAATGGGAAGGCTGTCTCCCAAGGCACAGTCAGGAGAGGAAGAGCCCAAAAAACACCCTGGGGGCCCAAAAGCACCTCCTGGATGGCTCCATCAAAATGTTGCAGGAGATTCCACTCCACAAAGAACAAGGCTCAGAGGCTGGATCAGGATACAGCATGTCTGATTATTCACTGGCGAAGTTCAGAGAGCAAAATTCCAGGTCTGAGCCTCAGAACTTAGGGCAGACACGTTTTTTACACAGTTGTCAATTCAACTTTCAGGAGGGAGGGGTGAGTTAAAAACGTTTTAGCTAGCATAAGCAAGATGAAGAAGCAGGACAAGTTAACCTGTATATTGTTTCTCTTTTCTTTCTTTCTTTCTTTTTTTTTTTTTACTCTAGCAGTTATGTGTCTTTTCTTGCAGTTACAAATGCCTGAAAGGCCCTAGCTATTTTTACCTTGGGAAAGAATCTGGGAAGATGGTTTTATTCTTCTGGTTAGTCTCCAGGCTTCTGGCCAAGAGTCATCTTCAAGTACATAGCTGGGCTTCTGCCTTGCATATAGTTGGGTCTTTTTTTTTTTTTTTTTTTAATCCTTTTGGTCATTCTGTGTCTACTGATTTGTGAGTTTAATTTATTTGCATTAAAAGTAATCATATATAGGTTAAAAACTTACAATTGCTATTTTGTTTATTGTTTATTGTTTTCTGGCTGCTTCATAAGTACTTTGTTCTTTTGTTGGTTTGTTGGGTTTTTTGGTTTTTTTTTTTTTTTTTTTTTTGGTAATACTAGGGTTCCTGGAAACCCTTCTAGCTCCAGGCTACACTCTCAGACCTATTTTTATGCTTTATTTTTATTTGGAAACAGGGTCTCTTAAGCCAGTGCAGCTGGCTTCGAACCTGCTCAATCTTCCTATCTCCACCTTAAGCATGGGTATTACAAGCGTGCGCCACCATGCCCGGCTTATGTTGGTCTCTTACTGTCTTCTTTGTGATTTGATAATTTTCTGTGTGTTATAATTGATTCCTTTCTCTTTATCTTATATGAAAATAAGCCATTATATCTTCCCCATTACATACATACATATATATATGGGGTGGGGGGGATACTGAAGATTGAGCAGATGGAACTCTAGCACTTTTAAAATTTTGAAACAGGATCTTACTAAGTTCCTAAGAATCTCACTACACTACTGATTCTTGAACCTTCAATCCCACTGTTTCAACCTCTTAAGTACTGGGATTACAGGTGTGTACCACCAGACCCAGTTCATTATTTATTTTTGTTTCCTTGTTACCATAGAACTTCCTTAAAATATAGTAATAACATATAACAAGCAATTCTAAGATTTTAACTACTTAACTACTTAACTTTTATCAAATTTAAATAATCTGTGCTAGGCATAACAATATCTGATTTCAAATTATACTGAAGAGCTATAGTAACAACAACAACAACAACAACAACAACATAGCATTGCATTGGCATAAAAAATTTATAGGCCAATGCATGAAAAAATGCTCAACATCACTGGCAATCAGAGAGATGCAAATCAAAACTACCCTGAGATTTCACCTAACTCCAACTAGAATGGCAATCATTCAAAACACAAACAACAACAGATGCTGGCGAGGATGTGGAGAAGTGGGAACTCTAAGACATTGTTGGTGGGATTACAAATTAGCGCAACCACTTTGGAAAACAGTATGGAGAATCCTCAGAAGAATGGGAACAAATCTATCATTTGATCCAGCAATACCACTTCTGGGTATCTACCCAAAAAATAGGAAACCAAACTACCAAACTAATGCATGTGTATCTATGTTCATAGCTGCACAATTCACCATAGCCAAACTATGGAACCAGCCAAGATGTCCATCAACAGATGAATGGATTACAAAACTGTGGGATATGTACACAATGGAATTTTACTCAGCCATCAAAAAAAACTCAATTACATCATTTTCAGGGAAATGGATGGAACTGGAGGACATTATGCTAAGTGAGATTAGTCAGTCACAAAAAATAAGAAATCAGATGCTTTCCCTAATATGTGAGAGTTAGGGAGAAAAGAGGAGCAAACAAGTCAACCGAAAGGAGGAGAAAGGAGGGGGAAGAGAAAAATCTCTAAAGCACACAATGTACTTAAACATATCGAAGTCAATCACTAAGCCAAGCAAGGGAGGGAGGGACGGGGAGGGAATGGGGAGGTATTTGGGTAGGGGTTAAATCAGCGGTGAGTACATGTTTGTACACACAAGTTTTTTTACCCCAATAAGTTGTATGAATATAATGCACCAATAAAAAAATAAATTAAAAAAATAAATAAAATAAAATAAAATAAAATTTTTTATATCAAAAAAAATTTATAGGCCAGCAGAATAAAAGAAAAGATATAGAGACAGAGCTACAGTTACAGCAAGCTGATTTTTTACAAAGGTGCCAAAAATATACACAGGAGGGGTCAGTTACTGGACAGTTAGCGTGTTCATACAGAGATGATATATTTCCTTGGTTCCATGTTTCTTACTGTTTCATTTGATGGAGCAATCATGTCTCCCATACATCACAGACATTACACAGATGGGTGCAATGCTTGATTGGACAATTTTGTCTCTATCAACTATGAGGAGCATACAGTGGAACAGTCTTTATGTAGCTTGTCAGTTGAGGTCAAGAATTGGTGAAGATGAGATTGCAGGGTTTCTTGATGGCCATAGCTATGGATTTCTGCAGCAGCAGTGAAGGCTATCTGTGTCTTTGGTGGTTGTAATGGTTAATCTGGATTGTTAGTTTGACTAGATTATGAAACATCTAAGATTATGCAGTTTGGGGTATGTGAATGAGTTGATTGGCTTATGTAACCTGCCCTGAATGTGGTAGCACTGTTCTGATAAGCACTAGCCCTGAGTTCTGGAGGAGTAAGCTGCAAAAAGCGTATCTGCTTTTGCCTGGGATCTTGCCCTTCAGCTCTTCAAACTGGACTTTCACCATCATTTCTCTGGAGAGTTTCCTGGTCTTTTCAATTTACACTGGGACTGCATTATCAGTTGCTCCTGTTCTGAGACTCCAGCTGTTAGACCACTCAGCCAGCTGCTGGAACCTCCAGCTCTCTGTGGGCAGGTGGCCACTTGGGATTGCACTGCTTTGGAATATAAACTGATTTGATAAATCCCTTACATATCCTGTGAGCTCAGTTCTTCTAGCAAACCCTGACTAATACATTGGTGAAAGCTAATGGGATTCTCCCATTCTTTGGTTCTTGCAATAGCAAAAGTCACAGCCAAAGGGATTCCAATAAGCATTATATCTATATCATGGGTATGTGTACAGTGGCAGTGACATCAGTGTCTGATGCACAATGCCCTTGGAATGGCCATGAATCAATGAATTAGGGGTCTGGAAGGATTAGCATGAGTGGAATAACCACAGCTTCAGGATTGGAGATAGCAGTGGCAGTGGTACCTGGAGGACAAGCCCTCTCCCTGCTGCATTGATGATATTTTGCATGGTGTGTGCACTCACAGCACTGCAGAGTTTGAGTTTGAAACGTTGTGTTTTTTTTTTTTTTAAAGAGAGGTGGTTTTTACTCTACCATCTTGCTGAAATTACTCTCCAAATATATCGTTTTAATTTTGCTTATAAGTTAGGATTCCTTTTGCCCTAACCTACATGCTGACATAAAAGATTTGATCATTTTCTTTCTTCATTTAAGGAAAAAATTCTGTTTATCTTTCTAGATCTCCAACGGTTTTTATCCTTGTAGCCTAAGGAAATTCAATACATAATTATAATAGCCAACATCTCTAAATTGAACAGTACATAGCTTGTGCATTTTTTTGATGATTTTCATGAAGACATAAGAGAGGTTAGAGTATTAGTTCTAATAGTCTCTTGGCTGGTAGTATGGGTATGGATATGTTAATAACTTTTAATTATAATTTCCTTCTGGGCACTGATAGTTTAGCTAGTTTGAAAGCTGAGATTCAGAGTATGGGAGATGGTATTGATGGTGTTGACAAAAGTACACGAGCCTTGGTAGGGCCCCTCTTAAATATGGCTGTTGATTCAGCCTTCTAGGAAGGAGATGTGATATTCTTACAAGCATGTGGGCTCCTTTAATACTAATCTGGGAATTTTCAGGAGATGGGTGAACTCACCAGAGGACCTGGAGCTGGATAAAGCTTAAAGTTCTGCTATGAGAAATGTGAAAGCCAGGGAGGGAACATTACCGGAAGACAGTACAAACAGTTAAACACATTTCTTTGCTTCTTTCTCTCATGATTTTTCTTTTTTTCCCTCTTTTTTGGTACTGGGAATCGAACCCAGGGTCATTTTGTACCTCTGAGCTATACCTCCATCCCTTTTTATTTTTTATTTTGAAAAAAACCTGGCTAGGCTGCTGAAATTTTGTTAGGTTGCTAAGGCTTGACTCAAACCTGGAATCCTCCTGTCTCAGCCTTCCAAGTACTAGGATTGCAGGCAGGTGCCATATGCCCAGCTCACGTTCTTTCCTTTTACCATGCTGCTGTTTGATAATGTGCTATTGGCCATTTCACCTTAATAGTTACACATGAGACTGTTCAATAATTTTATGTATCCTTTAAATTAGTTTCTATAACAAATACTGTGTTCATTTAACTATTAAAGAGAGGTTTTCTTTTATGCTCCAGAAAAAAATTAAATAAAATTTAAATGGTTTGTTCCTTACAATATTAGGATAATTTGCCTAAAAATTGCATTTTAAGCAGTGGCCATGGTGGCACATATCTGTAATTCCAGTATTTGGGAGGCTGATAAAGGAGGGTTTCAGGTTCTCAGCCACACTCAGCAACTTAGGGAAGATCTCCACAACTTAGACACTGTTTCTAAATAAAAAAATAAAAATAAGGATAGGGTTGTAGTCCCAAATAGAATGTCTCTGCATTAAATTTCTAGTACCACACACAATCACACACACACACACACACACACACACACACACACACACACACATTTTGTTAATAGGAACTTTGCATAGCTTCTGTTTTATCAAGGAACAAAGTTTCAAATTAATATTTTTTATAATGTATCAATGTCATGCAGTTTGGCAAAGTATTTGTATCTGCTCACTTATCTAACTAATATTATTTGCCTTCCCATTCTGTACTAGGCTCTATCCTATGCACTTAAGATACATCAGTGAACAGAACAAATATCCCTGAGTTTTCCAAACTTACATAATTACACTTTTATGATTGCTTTAATTTTCTTATGTTAATGGACATTTTCTTCTTCCCATTTTTATTTTATATATTTGTGCTGTTGTTCCTTTTGTTATTAATTAATTACTGGCTAATCAAGTAATTTTTCCTTCTTTTCTCCCCAGATTTTACTTAAAGCAAGTTTTTCACAGGAAAAAATACATAAATATTGTAGTTCCTTTATTTTTGTGTTGTTATTTATTTCAGTTGTGAGGATCAAGCCCTTTCCTTGTGCATGTTAAGGAGGCACTCTAACACTGAACCAAATTCTGCTTTCTGTTTTTCTCTTTGAATTCATTAATAACACATTTTTCCTGTAGCAATCTTTTTTTTTCTTTTTTCTTAGTTTATTAGTAAGTTTATAACTTATGTTGCATGTCTATTTCATTGATTTTTGCAGCTTGTTTTTTTCTTAATTATTTATATATCATTGGTTCTTAGTATCAAACTCAGTGCATCAAACATGTGAGGCAAGTGCTGTACTACAAACTAAGTTTTTCTTTTTTCTTCTTTATTAATAAAAATATCAAATATAATAAATTTTCTTTTGGGTACTGTTTTGGTCAAGATTTCATAAATGTACTATTTTCAATTTTATTTTGGTTTTGATTTCTTCTTAGATTGATTTTTTTTAATAAGAATTCTTGTTTTGTTTCAATTTCTAATGTTAGAGCTTTATCTTCTGGCTTTTATATTCTATTTTTAATCATGCTGAGCTCAGATAATATCATCAATCAATGTTTTTAATAATTCATGAGATTGTGACAAGATATATTCTATTTTAAAATATTGAGCTGGATATAATGGGCATGCAGTTATGTGTTATAGATTTTTAATATTTAATATCAAGAAATCTGTATTGAATGAGTGGATTCATTTCTTATTATACTTATTTTTAACTAAGGGCAATTTTGTCCTACCTTTCACCAAGGGTCATTTGGCAATGTCTGGCAATATTTTTGATTGTCACAAATGTGTTGGGGACCCAGATTGATGCTAGGAACTACTAGACAGAGGTAGAGATACTGCTAAGCATCCTATAATGCACAGGTGGCTTTTATAATAAATAATTGTCCAGGCCCAAATGTCAATAGCATAGGGGTTCAGAGGCCTTGATAATGCAATATTCTTTCTTGATATATGTTAAAATGTCCTGATTCCTACTGCCATAATTTCAGTTCATTTCATATAACTATAAATTAATCTTGCTTTGGCTGGGATTTAAAATCTCCCCAAAACCTCATGTGTTACCAATTTAGACAAGTTAGAATCTAGGAAATGGCTAAGGAGTTGGGTCAATGGGCTCATGGCCTTGGGCCTATATCTGTCCCTATCTCTTTTTCTTGCCCTCTGTCTTCTCCTCTGCCATGCCCTAAAGCCCTACAACTGAGCTATTACTGCCATGAGCCAGCTGATTATGGGCTGACCTCTGAAATTGTAAGCCCTAAAATAAATCTTTTTCCTCTAATTGTGCTTGTCAGTTATTTTGGTCACAGTAATAAAAATGCTGACTAAAACAGACCCATTTAGATTCATTTCTATAGTGCTTCAATGAACATTCATGCATTTTATCTTTTCTCAAATTGTTAAACTGGTAATGGGTTCCATGCTTTTAGTATTTGAGCTTAGAGCACATAGATAAATGAGTCCAAATAAAAGTGAGTTATTGTAGAAAATAAAATCAAAATTATTCCTCAGTATATTGAGAGAAAATTGCCCTGGAAAATCACATACTGCTATTAAACGAAGAAGGCAATCAGAGAGAATAGATTAAGTTGGTCACCCAATTTCCTTCTTGCCCCCAACATTCTTAGATGCTTATGCAAAAATTCAATTTAAAAAAACCCAAATCCAGTTCTGGGTGTAGTGGCACACGCTTGTAATCCTAGTACTTGGGAGGCTGAGACAGGAGTATCATAGGTTCTCAGCCAGCCTCAGCTACTTAGTGAGGCCCTCAGCAACTTAGTGTGACCCTGTTTCAAAATAATTAAAAAATAGGGCTGGAGGTATAGTTAGGAGGTAAAATGCACTGGGGTTTCATCCCCAATACTGCAAACAAAAACAAAAACAAATCTATACTATCTCTCTTTTTTTTTTATTTTCTGAGAGTTACTTTTTTTTTTTATTGGTGCACTGTATTCATACATCATAGTGGGATACAAACTTTTGTAGACATACATGCACACATCGCCCAGTCAGCCCCCACCCGATCCCCACCCCATTCTCTCCCCATCCCTCCCTCCCATGCTTGGCTTAGTGGTTGACATCTAGTATTATAGCAATTTATCCAAAATTAAAAATGATAATCTCACATAACAGTTTCATTTGTCTGATACCAAGCTTTTGGTGACTTAAAGATAACATTTCAATATTTCTTTTTACTTTCTTTCTTAACAGAGAATATTTTTTTCTATTTTTTTTTAGGTGAAACTATCATATATTTATATATTTATTTTTCAGAAAAAAACTCTATCCTTGCCGGGCGTGGTGGCGCACGCTTGTAATCCCTGCACTTGGGAGGCGGAGACAGGAGGATCGCGCAGGTTCGAAGCCAGCCATGCTGGCGTAAGAGACCCTGTTTCAAAAATATAAAATAGGTCTGGGAGTGTAGCCCGGAGGAAGAAGGGCTTCCAGGAACCCCAGTACCACCAAAAAAAAAAAAGAAAAAAGAAAATAACTCTATCCTAATATGGAATATGGATTCTAGATACCCAAAACGATCTTGAAAAAGAACAAAGCTAGAAGATATATATTTTCTGATTTCAAAACATATAAAGCTACAATAATTGAAACAGTGTAGTACTATTCTAAAGGCAGATATATAAACCATTGGAGTTAAATAAAAGCCTAGAGCTAAGTTCTTTCCTATATTGTCAAGTTATTTTTGACAAGGTTTCCACGAACATTTGGTGTTAGAAATAATAATCTTTTAACTAAATATTGTTGAAACATAATAATTATATGGAAAAGAATAAAGTTGGACCCTTACCTAATCCCATATACAAATATTAACTCAAAATAGATAAAAGACCTAAATATAAATCTTAAGACTATAAACTTTTAGGAGAAAATCTGGGTCATAAAACCTCACAACACTGAAATTGGCAGTGATTTCTTGGATATGATTTCAATGGCACATGCAACAAAAGAGTATACAAACTCCCTAAAAAACAAAAAACAAAAATACTGTATATCCAAAGGCAATGTAAACAGAGTTAACAATTACTAATAGAATGGGATAAAATATTTCCAAATGCTATATCTGAAGGTATGTTAATATTCCAACTAGAAATTCTAAAATTTAACAACAATAAAGGCAAACAATACCATTTAGAGATAGGTAAAAGACTAACATAAGTAATGAATCTCCACAGATAACCAATCTTAGTTGACTGTTGGATGGAAACTCTTGTTTCTCTGGTTCTGGTGTGTGTTACCTATTTCTTCTTTGTAGTTAATCTCTTTGAGTATTTTCTCTAGTGCTGGTTTTGAAGACATAAATTCCTTCAGTTTCTGTTTGTCATGGAAGCTTCTTATTTCTCCATCTAATTTGATAGAAAGTTTTGCTGGGTAGGAAATTTTTGGCTGGAAGTTGTTTTCTTTCAGAGTTTGGAATATGTTACTCCAAGCCCTTTTGGCTCTCATGACTTGGTTTGGGAAGTCTGGAGTGATTCTAATTGGTTTGCCTCTGAATGTCACTTGGCCCTTTGTTTTTGTTGCCTTTAAGATTCTCTGCTTAGCTTCCACATTGGTCATTTTGACAATTATGTGGTGTGGGGATCCTCTTCTCTGATCCTGTCTGAGGGGAGTTCTATAAGTTTCCTGGACCTGTGTATCAACCTCTTGCTCTATGTTTGGAAAATTTTCTGCTATTACTTCCTTGAAGAGATTGTTGATCCCTTTGGTTTCACTTTCTTTTCCCTCCTCTATTCCAATTATTCTTAGGTTAGCTCTCTTAAAGTGGGCCCATATTTCTTCAATATCAGATTCCTGCTGTCGGATATTTTTTCCTAGATTAGAAACTATGCGTTCATTTTTGGAATGATCATCTTCTAAGAGCGAGATTCTGTTCTCCATGTGTTCTAATCGGTTGTTTGTGCTTTGAATTGAGGCCTTTACTTCATTGATTGCATCCTTTATTTCTTTTTGGCTCTCTCTGAGTTCTTTTTGAAGCACCTCTATTATTTCTACAGTTATTTTCCTGATTTGATCTTCTAGAAATCTCTGATTTTCAGTTTTATCGGGTTCTGATGTTGTGGGGTTGTGTGCATTCATTGCTCCAGTATTATTCCTCTTTCCCATGATTTCGGAAGTTTGTGCCTTCTCTGGGTTCTTCCCTTGGGTCACTATGACTTCACTTAAGGTGCTCTGGATCTCGAGTCAGTAGTATCTCAGACCCCACTACTCCTTTACTGGCTTGTATCACAGAGTCTCCAACCCAGAGAGTCGATAGAGGCTGCTTTAAACTGTGGGGGGTGCCAGGTTGCACGTTCTCCTATGGTGTGATATCTCTGCCACCGCCCCTCCCCCACTGGGTCAAGTCCCAGGGAGTACAGTACTGGGATTTCTCCTCTGTGGCCCGCAATTTGACTCACTGTTCTTGAGTACACAGATGTAGCTGTACTGGATTCGGTGAATTCTTTGCTGCTGCCGCCGGTGGCAATATGGCGCCGCTGCCACGCCCTCGGCCGTGAAGCTGGCGTATTTCTTCTTGGTTTTGATTTCCACTCTGAATCCCTGCGCCGTGTGCTGAGCTCAGCCACTGGGAGCTTTAGATTTTACCTGCGGCGAGAAATCCCGCCTGGCTGTTCCGCAGCGGCTCACCTCGGCTTGCTGTAGCCGTCCGGTGAATTTGCCGCTACCGCCGGCAGTATGGCGCTGCTGCTGCGTCCTCGGGCGTGAGGCCAGTTATCTCCTCTGTGGCTCTGAGCTCTGTTCTCAGTCCGCTTTCTCTCTGGAGCCTGGTGATTTTTTTTGTTTCTCTGGTGATGGTGTTTTCTGGCTATGAAAGGCGCTGATTTTGTGGTAATGGAGATTGGTTGTTAGCGGGGCTTTTAAGCCCTGCTTTTCTCAGTCGCCATCTTCCCGGAAGTCTATACTATCTCTTGAATAAAGAAAGGATACCATTAGAAATCTCAAATCCTCAAGAATAAAAAGAAAGAATTGGATTGGCAAAAAAAAAAGAGTAAGAATAGAGAAAACTATAGTCCAGAATACTTACAGTAAATAGCTGTGCAAAGATAAAACATGAGCTTGAGGGGACATCCTGGATCCAAGCCATGACATATCCCTCTCTGGTATGGAAACTATAATAAGGCAGTTTCTCATCTCTTGCTAGGTTCTTATAGGTATAAAGATTTCTGTCACTTAATTGAATACCACTTCAGGATAAATGGCTTATCAGCAACATATCAGTAGAGCCTCAGCAACATGTAACATCCTTCCTGTCACAATCATCAGGACCCTTGTATTTTGATTTGACCCTACCCAAGAGAGTAAAGACAGCAGATTGTGGTTATTAGAAGGTACATAGAAAGAGAGAAAGAAAGAGATTAAGATGCTATATTCAGGGGGTATCATAATATTACTTAAATTTCAGTAATAATTTCCCTTGTGGGTTGGATATAAGGATATACAATTTTACATCTATTTTTCCTTAAATGGTCAGTATATTTGTGTGTGTGTGTACTGAGAGTGAAACCTAGGGGCTTTTCTACCTTCAGGCTATACTTCCAGACCTATTTTATATTTTATTTAGAAACAGAGTCTCACTAAGTTGCTGAGGGCCTCACTAAGTAGCTGAGGCTGGTTTCAAACCTGTGTGATCCTCCTGTCTCCGCCTCCCAAGTGCTGGGATTACAAGTGTGTGCCACCATGCCTGGCTAGTCAGTATCTTTAATAGATCCTGACACCCCTGTTTCCTTGTTGCAGTTTGCTACTTTATAACCAGTGAAACTCCAACTTTTGAAAGAGTTAGTACATTTTTCTATTTTATTTATTTATTTTTTTGGTGGTACTGGGATTCCTGGAAGCCCTTCTACCTCCAGGCAACACTCCCAGACCTATTTTTTATATTTTTGAAACAGGGTCTCTTAAGCCAGCGCGGCTGACTTCGAAGGAGCACGATCCTCCTGTCTCCGCCTCCCAAGCGCGGGGATTACAAGCGTGTGCTACCATGCCTGGCTTGGTAGAATACCTTTGAATTCAATTTCTAGTGCCATACATCATGAGAGGGAGAGAGAGAGAGAGAAGAGAGAGAGAGAGAGAGAGAGAGAGAGAGAGAGAGAGAGAGAGAGAGAGAGAGAGAGGAAAAAAGAAAGAATTAAAGAAAGATTGAAACACCCAATTTTATAAAACAAATGCTATTGTGCCTAAAGGTAAAACTAGGCTCCAATACAATAATAGTGGAGAATTTCAGTACACTAGTCACATCAACAGACACATCATCTAGACAAAAAAATAGATCAGCCAATAAACATCCGAGTTAAATTGCACTATACATCACATGGACATGAATCACTGACTTTATCAAGAACAGACTCAGACCTTTTTTTTTGTATATGACATTAAGTCACTCATGAAAGAACATATTCCATAGAATTTCACTTCTAAGAGTTTCTCAGAAAAGGTTTTTTTTTTTCTAGCATATGTTTTTGGCTCTTTTATCAAAGAGCAACTGACTGCATATGTAAGGATTTATTTCTGTATCTTCTATTCCATTTGTCTCTGTGTCTGTTTTGTGACAATGCCATGCTGTTTTGTTGCTTTAGTTCTGTAGCATAATTTGAAATCAGATCTTGTGATGCCTCCAGCAGGTTCTTATTTCTCAGAATTGTTCTGGCTATTCTGGGTCTTTTGTTTCTCCATATGAACTTTAGAACTCTTCTTTCTTTCTCTCTCTTTCTTTCTTTCTTTCTTTCTTTCTTTCTTTCTTTCTTTCTTTCTTTCTTTCTTCTTTCTCTGTAAAGAATAAAGTGGAAGCTGGCCACGGTGGTGTACACCTGCAATCCTAGTGCTTGGAAGGCTGAGACAAGAGGATCGCAGTTTCAAGGACAGTTTCACTACAATGTAGTGAGACACTCATCAGCCTAATGAGACCTGGTATTCTAGGCCATAAATGAATTAATCCACTGATGAACTCAGACCCTTCATGATCCAATCACTTCCCAAAACCTCTACCTCTGAGACTTTGGAGAAAATACCAGATCCAAACCACACCAGAATTATACAAATATTCAAAGAAAAGCAGAAAAAAGGCAGAAAAAGAAGAAAAATTAATAAAGAGTAGATGAAACAAACAAAATACTTATAGCAAAATTATAGACACAAACTCAAATTGGTAACTATATCCAATGTACTTTGTTTGAGATTTCAAAACAAAAGGAAGAAATTATCACAATAAATAAAAACCCAAGACTCAACTATATGCTTTCCCCCAAAAAATTTAATTTAATATAAATTAGAAAAACAAAATAATAAGGCCAATTTCCAGCTGCTATACCAGAAAAATTTGGAGATATTGATCTTAATGAAGTGCTCATGAAAACGTATACTAGTGCATTTCTTTTGGAAAGCAATTTGACAGCCAAATTAAGTCTGTATGTACCTATTGCTATGGTTTGAATGAATTTCTTCCCTCTGAAACTCATGTGGAAGTTTAATTACTATTATAAGACATTAAGAAATGGAATAATAGCTGGGCGTGGTGGTGCACACTTGTAATCCCACAGCTTGGGAGACTGAAACAGGAGGATCTCACAGGTTCAAAACCACCCTCAGCTACTTAGTGAGACTCAGCAATTTAGTGAGACCTGTTTCCAAATAAATTATAAAATAAATAGGTCTTAGAGTATAGCCTGGAGGTAGAAAAGCCCCTGGGTTCCACCCCCAGTACCAGAGAGAGAGAGAGAGAGAGAGAGAGAGAGAGAGAGAGAGAGAGAGAAATAGAATAAGGTGAGACCCTTAAGAGGTAATTATGGCCAGACGTGGTGGCCATAATTATGGCCAGATATGGTATAATCCCAGTACTTGGGAAACTAAAAAAGGAGAATATCATATTTTAAGCCAGCCTTGGCAACTTAGCAAGACCCCATTGAAAAAAAAAAGATTTCAGAGGTAGAATGTCCCTAGGTTCAATTCCTAATACCAAACAACAACAAGGAAAGGGGTAACTATAATTTTCATTAAATGAGTTAATTTCTCCCCGCAAGTGCTGGTTTATGTAGAGAGTATTTGTGCTATAAAAGTCAGTCTGCTGGGTCTCCCCACCCTCCCTGTCACTTACCATGTGACGCCCTGTTGCCACCTTGGCATAGGGCCGGCAGGAAGGCCATTGCCAAATGCGGCATCTCGACTTTTGATCAGACGTGTGAACCAAAATAAAGCCCTTTATTTTCACATTTTTATTGGTGCGTTGTGGTTGTGCATCATACTCAGGTACAGAGCCAGCAGCTCTGGTGGAGGGTAGGAGGAAGGTACAGAATGATTGCGGTATACCCGCATACAGCGCTTGGTGCATTTCCTTGGGAATCCACCCCACTCCCAGGTACACGTCACTGAGATTGGTATTGATAACTTCATATATGTATACAGCATTCTTTAGACTCTTATTTCCCCTCCCTCCCCTAAACCTGTAAGATAAAGTGCAGGTCTGTGAGCATAAAAGCACAGGGGTGGGGGGGCTCCAAGGTGCATGATATCAGCCTTTATTGGTGCGGTCCCTTCCGGGGATGGAGCCATTCTGGGGACCCGTGCAGCCCATCTGCCCGGCCCATCCCAGCGGCCCATCCGCAACTGGAAGAGGCGGGCTCTTCCTTTTAAGGTATGCATCTCGGAGGGAGGGGTTTACTCGTGGGAACACATGATTCTCGGGAGGGTTTCGCCCTACACACACACACACAGAGGTCACATGAGTGCGGGACCGACTCATCATTCACTTCATTGGAGTCTCGACTCCTTTATCTGAGGTCTCTTTTGTTACCCAACTTCTCTCTAGCTTCCACATAAGAGAGAAAACATAAAGCTCTTTGCTTACTGAGACTGGCTAATCTCACTTAGCATAATATTCTCAAATCCTATCCATTTTCCTGCAAATAACATAATTTTGTTTTTTATGGCTGAGCAAAAGTCAGCCTCTTTTCTTTATAAATTACCAGCTTATGGTTGTGCTGTTATGGTGTTATTAGGAACAGAAAATGAAGACTCTAACAAAAAGGGCTTTAATAAAAAAAAGGTAAGAAAAGACACAGAAGACCACTATATAACGATCAAGACATTAATTCATCAAGAAGACATAGCAATTATAAATCAATATGTATCAAATATTAGGGCATTTAATTTTATAAAACAAACACTATTAGACCCAAATGGAGAGACAGGCTCCAATATAAATAGTAGAGATTTCAATATACCAGTTGTATCAATAGATAGATCATCCCGACAAAAAATCAACAAAGAAACATCAGAGTTAAATTACACTATAGATCAAAATGACTTAACAGACATCTACAGAACATTGCATCCAGCAGCCACAAAACACACAGTCTTTTCACTAGCATATAAAACCTTTTCTAGAATAGACCATCTATTAGGCCACAAAACAAGTCTTAAAAAAATTCAAGTAAATTGAAATAGCATCCTTCATCTTTTGTGATCATAATGGAATAAAACTATAAGTCAACAGCAAAAGAAATTATAGAAATACATGGAGACTGAATACATTTTTGAAGAATAGGCCATTAAGAAAGTCAGAAGGCAATTTTTAAAATTTCCTGAACTAAATGAAAAGCACATGACAACATACCAACTGTTTTCCTGGGATATAGCAAAAACAGTACTAACAGGGAAGTTTATAGCAAGGTATAGGAGCCTACTTAGGAAAATACAATAAAATAGAGACAAAATGAATAATATAATCAATGAAAGGGTTGCTTCTTTTAGAAGAAAATTTTAAAGATGGGCACAATGGTTTACACCTGTAATCTCAGCTACCCAGGATGCAGAGGCAGGAGGGTCACATATTTGAGGCCATCCTGGGAAACTTAGCAAGTCCCTGTTTCGAAGTAAAAAGGATTAGGGGTCTATCTCAGTGGCAAAAAAGTTTAGAAGAAATGGACACATTTCTGGACAAACAATGACATACCAAAATTGAAGCAATAAAATATAAAAAAAAATCTAAATACATCAATAACAAGCAATGTATTTATGTCAGTAATAAAAGACTACCAACAAAGAAAAACCCTGGAGGATTCATATATGAGAATCAATAAATATAACATATCACATGAATAGAAAGTATAAAAATTATGTGATTATCTCATTAGATGCAGAAAAAGCCTTTGACAAAATTTATCACCTCTTCATGATACAAGCCTCAAATGAATTAAGTACAGAAGCATTTTATCTAAACATAATAAAGTCAATGCATTAAAAAAAATGCATAGCCAACATCATAGTGAGTGGGGAAGATTGGAAGCATTTCCCCTAAAATTAGGAACAAGTGAGAGGTGTCCCCTCTCACTGCTCTGACTTAATCTAGTGCTAAGAACATGCAAGACCTCTAAAGTGAAAATTACAAAAAAAAGAAATAAATTGAAGAAGATACTAAATTTGTAAAGACCTCTCATGCTCACAGATTGAAAGAAGGGGTATTGTTAAAATGGAATTACCACCCATGGTAATCTGTAGATTCAAATGAAAGAAGGGGTATTGTTAAAATGGAATTACCACCCGTGGCAACCTGTAGATTCAAATCAATTCCCATAAAAAACACCCATAACATACTTCACAGAACTAGAAAAAAAATCCTAGAATTCATATGGAAGCACAAAAGACTCCGGCCAGCCTAAACAATCTTTCGCAGGAACAGCAAAGCTAGATGCATCAAAATGCCTGATTTTCAGAAACACTATAGAGCCATAGCAACAATAACAGTGTAGTTTTTTACGTAAACACAGACAGAGAGGACTATGAAACAGAATAGAGGGCCCAGAAAAAAATCCACACATCCATCACCAACTGATTCTTGACAAAGGTGCCAAAAACATACATTAGAGAAAATACAGTTTCTTCAGCAAATGGTGTAGGAAAACTGGATATCCACATGGAGAAGATGAAAATTTGACCCTGCACAAAGGCCAACTCAGAATGGATCAAAATCTTTGATGTAAGACCTAACTTAATATAAGACCTTAATGTAAGACCTGACTTTTTTTTTTAACAGTATTGGGGCTTGAGTATTATACTTCCAAGTTATACCTCCAGCCCTATTTTTTAGTCTTTATTTTGAAACAGGGTCTCATCAAGTAGTTGAGGCTGGCCATGAGCCTGCGATCCTCTTGGCTCAGCTTCCCAGGTACTAGGATTATAAGCATGCATCATCATGCCTGACTAAGACCTGACATTTTAAAACCACTAGAAGAAATCAGAGGAGGAAACACTCCCAGAAGTTCTTCAAAACAGCTATGCCATTGCAGGTTATTTATCTGACGGAAATGAAGTCAGCGTATAAAAGAGATAGCTGCATGCTCACATTTATTGTAGCACTGTTCATGATAGCTAAAATGTGGAATGAGCCTAGGTTTCCAGCAACAGATGAAAGGATTAAAAAATTATGGTAGAAGCTTGGGAGTCTGAGGCAAGAGAATCACAAATTTGAGACCAGCCTTGGCAACTTAGACCATTTCAAAAAAAAAAAAAAAATTGAAGAGGAGCTCAATGGTAGAGCGCCCCTTCAATTTCTCAAACCCTTTCAAGTAAAAAAAAAATGGTGTGTATATATATATATGTGTGTGTATATACATGTATGTGTGGATATATATATATACATATATGTACTGAAATATTATTCATCCATAAAGAAGAATAAAATCTGCCAGGTCTGGTAGTACATGTCACCACACCATATGGAGGAGAAAGAGGAGGAAGAGGAGGAGGGAAGGAAAGGAGGGGTAGAGGAGGTGGAGGAAGAGATCCAGGATTGCAGGAAAATGGATAGAACTGGAGGTTATAAGATTAAGCAAAATATGCCAGAAACAGAACTACAAGTTACATAACTACAAGTATCATCTTCTTTCCCATTTGTGGAAACTAAAAAAGAAAAATAAATACATAAGTGGACCTGAATATAAAAGAATTATTTCTAGAGATTGGTAAGGGTACAGGACAGCAATAATAGAAGGAAAATGTATGTTTGTATTCCATTAAGTTCTACATTTAAAAAGAAAACTAAAAATTTAAGGAAAAAGGAATCCAGACCAAGAAAGCCATGTCCCAGCTGTTCTTCACCTGGGCATTTATCCCAAAGAAAGCCCCACCCATGTCCAGAAGGCTGTGTGCACACGGCTGGTCATGGAAGCCATAGTGGTGGCCGGTTTGTTAGAAGCAATCTAGTTGCCATGGCAAGGGAAGGGTGAAATCTGCTAAATGCACATCATGGAATGCTGCACGGCCAAGGCAAGAGGCTAACCATAAATAGTAATATGGGGCTTGAAAATGTAATGCCGAGGAAGAATAACTAAGTTGCTGAGGCTGGCCTTAAACACGCGATCATCCTGTCTCAGCCCCACAAGCACTGGGATTATAGGCATTTGAGTCCACCCCCAGCATAAAATGTTTTTCAGTCAAATGAGTCAGAATTTTTCCTTTAACTGCCTTTTAAGAGCTATATGTGAGTATTTTTTCCTAGTAAGTCTTATTTTTTCCACTTAGATCTTTAACTCATCTAAAGGTGCATCTGCTGTGTGACATGGTCATGACCTATTTGTTAAACGGTGGCTGAGTTTTCCCAAGGCCTCTTATTCGAGGGGCCACCCTTTTCTCACTGCATTTTATTTTTATTTATTTATTTATTTTTTGGTGGTACTGGGGTTCCTGGAAGCCCTTCTACCTCCGGGCTACACTCCCAGACCTATTTGTACATTTTTATTTGGAAACAGGGTCTCCTAAGCCAGCGCGCGCGGCTGGCTTCGAACCTGCGCGATCCTCCTGTCTCTGCCTCCCAAGCGCGGGGATTACAAGCGTGCGCCACCACGCCCGGCTCTCACTGCATTTTAAAGGCTCCATTTATCATACACTTCACTCCCATGTGTACATGGGTTTATTTCTGGGATTCTTTGCTATTCCTTTGATTTGTTTGCAATGTTCCTCTACCAAAACTGCTCATTAGTGTTGCTTTATATTTTAGGGTATGTTAGGTCCTCCCTCACTATTATTCTCCAAAAATTTCTTCATAATTTTCATTTTTTCCCCTTCAGACAGAAATAGAAGATCATTTCAAATGTTCCTTTGAGATTCTGTTTGGGATTGTATAAAGTTTATATATTATTTCGAGAAACATTGACAGCTTTACCTTCTCCTCCAGATACATGATAGGTCTGTATGTTCAGCTCTTGCATTATGTCCATCAGTAAAATTGTACAGTTTTCTTTACAGAAGTGTTTCTTCTTTTTGCATAATTTATTTCTGAATAATTTGTAAATTTATTGACACTATAATTTTTTAAATTTCTATTTTTACCTTGGATGTTATTATAAAGAAAAACTATTGATTTCTTACTCTTTACCTTGTATCGTTCTAAATTACTTTTTTATGTGTAAATATTTTCTAAATGTCAGCATCTTCAATTTTCAGTTATCAAAAGGTAAAAGGTTATGGGTGATTGTTTTATTTTCAGAGTAAGCAGGGATAAATATAGAACTTAGACTGAATTTATTTCATTTTACACACACACACACGCACACACAAATGAACAAAATGTTTATAGTGTTCTTTAAGAATTGAAAATGGGTTGAGGTTACAGCTAAATGACAGAACACTTGCCCAGTATACATAAGGGTCTGAGTTTCATCCCCAGCACTGTTTAAAAAAAAAGAAAAAAGAAAAAAATTTAAATAAATAAATAAATAAAAGGCAAAAAGGCAGGCACTAGGAAATGAAACCACTACTGGGCACCTTTCCAAAGGAATTAAATCAGAATATTATAGCAATACTTGCATGTCTATGTTTATAGCTGCACAATTTACAATAGCCAAACTATGAACCAGCCAAGGTGTCTATCTACAGATGAATGGGTCACAAAACCATGATATATATACACAATGGAATTTTACTCAGCCATAAAGAAGAACAAAATTATGTCATTTGCAGGAAAATGGATAGAACCTGAGAATATTATGCTAAGTGAGATTAGCTAGTCTCAAGAAACAAATAGTATATTTTCTTTTAATGTGGATGCTAGGCAGAAATTGGGAAACAAAGGTATCATCAGATAGAAATGCAGAGGCTCCAGTGGAGTGAGGAGGTTTAGGAGGGGGAGGACGGGGGGACATAAAGCATATAAAATTACCAATTCTAATCTCAAAGACGTGTCCAGAGAGAGCGAGGGAGGGTGGGGGACTTTGAAGTGCTGCGCGAGTTGTGTGCGTGTGTTCCCATCACTCTACACCTCGGCATGATGCATAATTACAATGCACCAAACAAAAGAATATAATAAAAACTGAAAAAATAATTAAATAAACTAAAGGCAAAAATCCAGGTGTCACTAGGCATGATGGTGCACGCTTGTAGTCCCAGCTCAGTGATAGTGCTTTTCTAGCACATGTAAGGTACTGGATTCCATCCCTAGTACTGAAAAAAAAAAAAAAAGAAGAAGAAGAAGAGAGAGTTCCTGTGTCATGGTGCACACCTCTATTCCCACTAATTGGACAGGCTGAGGTAAGAGGATTGCTTGAGCTCGGGAGTTCAATAGCAGGCTGAGCAACATAACAAGATCCCATTTCTTCAAAAAATTTTAAATAAATTTTTCTAAAAATTAGAAAAATGTTAAGCATTTACTTTATCATTATGTAAGTCAAATATTTTGGCTAGAGTAAATATAAATATAAGTTAAATAAAATGATATATCTAGAGAAAAAATATATAATTATGCATGTATGCATTTATGTGTATATATATACATAATTAAAAATTTTTACATGTAATTAAGCAGGTTCTATGGGTCAGGCACAAATCTTGAAGTTAATGCAGAGTTATTAATACTAAATTAAGTAATATAAATTTATATCAGTAAGCAAAATTACATCAAACTACAGGCAATAGCCCCTTTGCGTGGTAGTATGAGAATACTAAAAAAAAAGCTAAAACCATGCAAAGAAGCATAATAGTCAGCAACACACACACACACACACACACACACACACACACACACACACACGTTAGTGGGGGAAATTACAACAGTCTCTGGTGTTTAAATTTTTGTCAAAATATTTAAAATTCTTTTACTCTTTATTATAAATTTTGCTGAGGCTGGTCTTGAATCTGTGATCCTCCTGTCTCAGCCTCCCAAGTACTGGGATTACAGGAATATGCAACCATGCTTGGCCTCTTGATTACAAATATATAATGAAATGAAAAAAGCATAACAATATTTATTTAGCATGCTTTCATTTAAAATTTTAGAAACACTAAATGTCAAAGTGTTTTATTATTCTGTAAAAAGGACTTATCAAAGGTAATTTGAGCAGGTTTTGCCCTTATTTTATAACTTATGAAATTTCATAACTTATGATCAGAGAAAACATCTTTTTTATGCTTGGGAGAATTACCTCTTACATCTAGATCAACACTTTATCTTTAGTGCTTTCAATGTCATGAAGTACTTTCTTTACTGTGAAGATTTTGCTGGTGTCCCTCCCTCTAGGACATCTCCTTCCTTTTCCTCATTTATTTAATACATCTACCTTCACTGCTTTCTCTGATTGTACATCTACTGCCTTTGAATGTCAGGACTGTCAACATTCCCACCTTCAGAAATTTCTTATATAATTATATTTTATTTAAATTTTATTCTAGCATCATCATTTTCTGGTTATTTGCTTCATTCATCTCTTTTGACCCATTCCCTATTTCAATAATTTGTCTTTGTGTTTCCTGGGAAACAGCACAACTGCATTCTTTGCTGCCTGTGTGTGAGCTGAAGAACAGATGCACAGAGACCCTAACACAACCCAAGGGTCCACTACTGCATGATGAAAGAATAAACAAAATATAGTCCATCCACACAAAGCAGTGTTATTCAGATGCGAAAAGAAATGAGGTTTGGATACATGCTACAACATGAATGGATCTTGAAAACATTTTGCTAAGAAGCCTGTCGCAAGACCACATACCATATAATTCCATTTACATAAAATATCCAAAATAGGCAAACTGACAAAGACAGAAGTGTTAGTGGTAGTCTGGAGAGTTGGGGTATTCAGGGAAATGAGGAGTGACTAATAATGAGAATGAGCTTTAGGGGGATGATAAAATGTTCTAAAATTTATTGTCAATGGTTCTATAATTCTTGGCAACCAAAATCAATAAATCATATACTTTCAAAGGGTGAATTATATAGCATATGAATTATATATCAACAAAGCTGGCATTCAAAATATTACTGCCCGTTTTGTTTAAATGACCACGGGAATGAAGGCAAATAGTTAGCATCTTAGAAGCTATCCAATGCTCAAGACAAAGGTAATGATTGAGTAAATTATAATTAATCATCATTGAAGCATATAGTCAGTAGAAATTACAACCATAAAAATTAAAACAAAGAAAGTGCTTATAACATGATGTGATGGAAAAAAATACTTATAGTGTGAAGTTCAAGAAGTTGAGTGTAAAATTGTACCAACAGAAGAAACTCTAAAGTTTTCCCTAAAATGCAGTTCAATATTGGTATCTTCCTCCCCTTATCATAAGACTCCCAGTTTCTAAGTACTCTAAGCATTTATTCTTCCTTTGTCATCTCCTCAAATGAGATTATTAAAAACCATGATTTAAAGAACTGTCCTGTACAGGCTGAAATTACTCCTTACACTGATTATCCATACAAAGCAAAAAAAAAAAAGAAAAGAAAAGAAAGAAGGGACATTGTTTCATCTTGCTTAAAATAACAATAATAATAATTGATCCAAATGAGAAAAAATTACTGAGTTTTATGCTCTGATGCTCTGAATAAGATTTCTTTTGACAAATTACAATCATATATAATTAAGAAGTGCAAAATGATGTTGTCATATATGAATAATATAGTGTAGGATGATTGAATGTGAATAATTAAGCTATCTATCATCTTAAATTCCCCTCACTTACTCCTGCTGTCCAACTACAACTCTGTAGACTTTAGATCAGCATCTCATTGCCCCCAAATCCCAGCCTCTGGAAACCATCATTCTCTGAGTAGAAGAATTTTATTACTCTGTTTTTTGCTTCTGCCTGGTTAGGAATGGAAACAATAATGAAGAGAAAAATATAAAAATAAAATCAAGACTTTCTTCTGATCTATCTGCAATGTACCAACCAAAGATTTTATTCTTCTAGACAAAACTTTATATGCCAGCCCACTCTATCTCCTGCAGCTCATAAATCTCCTGAGTGTATATCAGCAGCTCCACCTAGACCACAAGGGAGACAAGAATTTCCTGAAAATCCCTGGACTGATGTGTAAGCCAAGACTGTTAACTCTCTTCAACCAAGCACAGATGCTCCTTGGTTTATGATGGAATCAAGATTCAATAAATCCATCATAAATTGAAACTGTTGTAAATTGTTAGATGTACCCAGTACACTGGACCTACAGAACATCATAATTCAGCACCCTGGGGTCTTGACTGTTTCCCTCTGAATCATGTGACTAACTGCAGAAGTAGCTTTCTGTGCTGCTACTGTATAAAAACTATATAAAAACACATTATTGCTAGCCCAGAAAAAATCTGAAATTCAAAATTTGGAGTGTTGTTTCTACCAAATACATATCATTTTCATGCTCTTATAAACTGGGAAACTGTAAGTCAAACCGTCACAAGCTGGGGACCATCTGTATTTGACTAGGTCCCTGACATTATCAAGTTTAGTAATTTTTAGGCCTGTTAGCAACAAAGCCTATTTTTGCAAAAGAACAAAATAAACAAAAAGCACTATATTTTGGAACCAAATACTTAAGATAAATAAAAGCTATTTACAGAGATTTCAAGATGGCAACATATAGGGAGACACTGTGTTTCAGTCAGTCCGAGACTTGGAACTCAATCACTGGGAAGATTGCTTCTTGACAAAGGAAGAAAAGCTGCAAAAAATCAACAACAACAATAACAAATGGAAGTTTAAACGTGAGAGAATCAGAGCCAGGAGAGAGAACAGAGGAATGTAAAGAGCTCCATGCATCTCACCTAGTGAGTGGAGAGCAGCAGTGGCCATATTGGGGCTGGTGGCTGCCAGCATCGTGGCTCCCAAAGACCTCCAGCAAAGAAACAACAGATTATTGTGAAGCCAGTGGCTACAGATAGTCATCAAAAGCAGTTGGCATAAACTGAGCATGATGGTGCATGCTTGTAATCCCAGCATTCGTGAGGCTGAGACCGGAAGATCGCAGTTCCCGGACAACCTCAGCTACTTAGTGAGGCCCTCTGCAACTCAGTGAGACCTGATTTCAAAATAAATAATAAAAAATAGGGCAGGGGGTGTAGCTCAGAGGCTGGATGCCCCTGGGTTCCATCCCTAGACCCGCAAAAAAAAAAAAAAAAAAAAAAGGAGTTGGCATTTCTCTCCATGTTCCACAAAGGCCAGGCTACCCAGATTACCCAGCCAGATTCTGTGGTTGCAGCTGAGCCAGCCCATCTCTTCCTGCAGGGAACAGAAGTGACACTCATCAAGACCATAAGCTAACAAGCCATCTTTGTGGCCACAGAGACTTTCATGGCAAGGAATAGACTCACAGGTTTTGATACTTTGCAAATCACCCCTTTATTACTGTTGCCAGACACAGCAGAACTGTGAATTAGCAGACAGCCCCTAGAGACATTTAGGCAGGAAAGACCTACAGTCAGCAGTTTATCAAGCCCTTGTAGGGTCTCCAGGGATCACCACAGGATACCCAGTCATGGTGTCTGAGGGGAAAAATAACTCAGCCTACTGAGTTGCAGGCTTGGAAAGCAATAAACATGCACCTGGCCATGTTTGGGTACTATGAGTGCCAATGCCAGAAGCCAACAAGGGCTCATGTGATCACAGCTTCCAAGAGCAGCAGTGGTGTCTCAGGCTTAGAATTGTACAATCTTTCTCTGCCAGAGCTCGGGCCTTGGGCAGAGAGTGGCAGCAGTGCCATCTTGGTCAGGCCATGTCTGGCAACCAGGAGGCTAGGGACATAGCAAGTTTGCAGCTACAGCTTGGACACTAAATACTCTGTCAACAGAGTTTGTGCCTGGCATGCATGCATGATAGTGACTGACATTACCTCATGTGATCATAACATGCAGATCTGAAGTAGTGTCCCAGGGGCCATCAAAACTCAGTGAGCTGAGCCACAAGCATGGATCATAGCAATTGTTGGCCTTGATGAGCCTAAGACCACTGGCCACAGAGGCTGGAAGTCAGTGTTCTGCAGTATCATGGGCTCAAGATCACCAGAGCAGCAGTGGTGTCTGTGGGGCACTAAATCCCTACCAGCAGGCTGTAGGCTCTGAACAGAACATCATATTCTCTAGCACTGTGGGGTTTGAGCCTGGACATAAGGGTGGCCTGAAGCCAATCAGAGACTTCTGTTTGCCTGCACTAAGAACTATATCTAGTTAAAGAGGCTCTGAGGACAAGCTCAAAAATTTCATTATATGAATCAGATTGGTAGAGAATGATATATATCCCCAGCATAGAACTTATTATAAAGGGTTAACAAACAGACAAAGGACTCACTCACAAAGAGATAGAAGATGCTAATACAAAAAGACAAACTTGAGAACTCTGAAAATATAAGAATGAGAAACAGTGAGGAAAAATAAACTCCCACAACACAACAAGAAAGGAGTTCACCAATACTGATCTGCAGAAAATGCAAGGAGAATTCTGAATTTTGATTTTCAGTATGATAAAAGGCCTTTTCAAAGAAAGTGTTCAGAAAATGAAGAAGGAAATTGAGGTCCTAAGAAAAAACAAAAACAGACTTTGGGCAATATAAAGGAATCAATATATGAATTAAAGACCACAATTGAAACCAGTGTTGGCAGGCTAGACTACATAATAAACAAGGTATTGCTCTGGAAGATAGTTCAATAAAAACTGAAATCATAGTGAACATTATACAGAAGACATTACAATACCAAAACCTGAACATCCAAGAAATATGGGACAATACAAAAGGTCCTAACTTACAGATAAAAGGCATTGAGGAAGGTCTAGAAGCACAAACCAAGGGTATCAGAAACTTCTTCAAAAAATAATTTCAGAGAATTTTCCAAACATAGAAAAAGACTTGACATTCACACACTAGAGATATTCAGAACACCATTAAGACAAGTCCAGAGAAGTACCTCCCTATGCCACATAATAATCAAAATGACTAACATAGAGATAAAAAAAAATCTTAAAGGAAGCAAGAATTAAAGAATGATTGACATTCAGAGTCAAAACAATAAACATTATTCCAGATTTCTTAATCCAAGAATGCCAGGAGGGACTGGTATGATGTACTCCCATACCCTGAAGGAAAACAACTTTCAACCAAGACTTCTATATCCAGCGAAGATATCATTCAAAATTGATGGATAAAGATGTTTCAAGATAAGCAGGATTTCAAAGAATTCTTGACTACTAAGCCAGCAATAGAAAAAATACTTAAAGAAATAAAAGACACAGAAGAAAAATGAAGCAAATTCCAAAACCAGAAAATAGGTAAACTCCACCAGGTGGCAGCTAAGCAAAGGAGAAATTAGGTGCTTGTCTAGCCCACAGATAAATATTTAAATTAAGAATTTAAATTGTGCAAAAGTCATTGGTTTCTCAAAACCCAATTCTGACCAATCATAAAAGAACAGATAGAAAACCTCAAGAAAGTTTAAAAGCCCATTCTCCAAAGACTTCAAAATCACTCTCTTATTAATAAAAAGTGACCCACTTTGTCTCTTCTGATGTGTTTTAGCTTAAAGTCTTTTTTTTTAAATATGAGCATTTGCTTCCCTTGCTTGTTTTCATTCTCTATTTGCAAAATATATCTTTTTTCATGTCTTCACCTTTAGCATAAGAAGATGGGGTACACAAAGTGCTGTGTGTATGTATGTCACTATATATATATATATATATATATATATATATATGTATATGCATATGTATGTGTGTGTATATATACATGTATATGTATATATGTAGTTCAGAGAAACAGATGCCCCTGTGTTCAATCCCCAGTACCACAAAGCAAAAAAGAAAAAAAAGAAAAGAAATACAGAAAATAATAATTCCATTCTCAATAATCTCAAAACCAATAAAATACCTAGGAATGAACTTAATCAGAGAGGTAAAATACCTGTACAATGAAAATTATAAAACACTAAAGAAAGAAATTAAAGAAGATCTTGGAAGATGAAAAGATCTCCCTTGTTTTTTGGATAGGCAAAATAAATATTATCAAAATGGCCATTCTATCAAAAGGAAATTAAAACAAGAATTAATAAGTTGAATGGCATTAAATAAAAAGTTTCTTGTATATCAAAGAAAAACATCAAGAGTCTAAAGAGGAAGTCTATGGCATGGAAGAAGATTTTTGTCATCTATCCCTCAGATAGAGGACTGATATCTAGAATATACAAAGAACTTAAAAAACTAACAGAAAAATGACCCAACTAAGAAATGGACAATTGAATTTAAAACATGCTTCACAAAAGAAGAGATACAAATGGCCAATAGATAAATGAAAAAATGTTCAACATCATTAGCAATCAGGCAGATTCAAATCAAGACTACACTAAGATTCCATCTAACCCAAATCAGAATGGCAGTCACCAAAAAGTCAAAAAAAAAAATAAATGTTGGTGAGGATGTGGGGAAATAGAAACTTTTCTACACTTTTGCTGGAATATCAATTATTTCTGCTGTGTAGAGATTAGTGTGGAGATTACTTAGAACACTGGGAATGTACCTACCATGTGATCCAGATATACCACTCCTGGACATCTTTCTAAAGGGACCAAAATCAGAGAACAATATATGCATACCCATGTTCATAGTAGCACAATTCACAAATGCCAAATTATGGAACCATCCTACATGTCCATTAACAGATGAATGGATTACAAAATTGTGAGAAATACACACAATGGAATTCTAGTCAATAATAAGGAAGAACAAAATTACGACATTTGCAAGAAAATGAAAGGACCTGGAGAACATTATGCTAAGTGAGATTAGACAAGCCCAGAAAGAGAAGGGTCATCTTTTTTCTCTAACATGTGCAAGCTGTTAATTAGAGAATAATTGGGATACCAGAGGGATTCCAGATAATGAAGGAGAAACCTCAGTGGAGCCAGGAAGCTGGTCTAAGGGAAGATGAGGGAGAAGACCGAGGTTTGTTAATGAAAATATTACCATCAACTATGTGTACATATGTGAATATGCCAATGGCAATCTCAGTACTCTGTATTGGGAAGGGGGGAAATAGGGAGATGGGGGGGGCACCAAGTGCTATGTGCATGTAAGTCACTGTCAACATAATTTACATTATGATGTGAGACTATAATGCACCAATAAAAGCATACTTAAAAATAAAAATAAAAGCTATTTGCATATGGTATTTAATAATTTCAAATTAATAAGATTTACTCTGTGGGGAGGGACAACTGGAAAACCCAGGGAACTGTACCTCTGAGCTACATTTCCAGCCCTTTTATAAGTGTGTTTTGGATTTTGGCTGTTTTTGTTTTTGTTTTTGCCCCTTTGGAATATTCCTACCAAGTTGTTGCGGACCTTTGCTAAGTTACTGGGGCTGACAGAGAATTTGTAATACTCCTGTTTCAGCCTCCCAAGTACTGGGATTATAGGCATGTTCTGCCACGCCTGGCTACATTTACTTATTATAAGTCAACTAATTAAAATAATGAAGCTATTTTGATTAATCAAAAAAATTAAAGAAAATACTGAATGTTAGTGTAATCTGTAGAAGTAAATTTCTTTTTATGTTAAGAGCACACTATTAAAAATGGTAACACAATACAGGAAGAGTTGTGAAGACTAACAGTTTTATTCTTTCTTATTTTTAACCAATTTATTTGTTTATTATTATTGTTTCTCAGTACTGGTTAAAAAAAAAACATCAAAATAACAAATCTTGCATGCTCAGATAATTAGCACAAAATTAACAAAGTTTTTAATAGTTCTTTTATTTTGCAGTACTAGGGATGGAACCTAGGGGCATTCTACCTCCAAGCTCTATTTTTTATTCTTTATTTTGAACCAGAGTCTCACTGAGTTGCAAAGGGCCTCACTAAGTAGCTGAGGCTGTTCCTGAAAAATGATCCACCAGTCTTAGCCTCCTCGGTGCTGGGATTACAAGCATGCACCACCACGCCTGGCTATAAATAGTCCTAAAAATGAGAATAAAGGGCACCATGCAATATTGGTTTTGTGTTGAATTACCAGCAATATTTAACCCTAGTTGATATATTTATTATAAATATAAAATCAAACACAAAATCACCAACATAATCATCATATATACCACATTTTAAATTTAGTTACTATTTCATAACAACTACCACCCAACACTTGTGAATATTTCTAAGGTGTCTCAAAACAAATGCCCAATCTCTGTCTTCCATTGTGGAACACTTTAGAAGTTACTATGGAGTCATAACAGGTTTTGTCCACTTGACAATTTTAAAGATTGTTCCAAATACAGTCACATGTATTTATGTACATATATGCATTTAAATAGATTCATAAACTTACATATTATTTGTATATAAAATTTGAATACAATTCAATATTAAAGCCATATAACTATTACTTGTCATAAAACATGTTTAGAAAGAGATAAGGGTTCTAAGCTTCATGGATAGCTAAGAATTTATGTAATCTAATATTTTACAATCACTGTAGCCAGAAGTTTTTAGTTTGTTGCTATTGCAATATTGTAAAACATATCAAGTTTGGTTAGCAAATAGGTCCAGAAAAGTAGACAAAAGCTTGGTGTGTGTGTGTGTGGGGGGGGTGTTCTTAACACCCACACCTACACATGCTGAAGATTGAACCAAGATCCTTGTGTGTGCTCAAGCACTGAGTTACACAACCCCAGAGAAAGATGATCTTCAAGAATGAATATCTATATGGCAGTATTTCCATGAGTGAATTAGCATCAGAAAGAGAGAAAAAAGAAAGAAAGCTTTTCCCCAGCTGAACCTCTAATTTGAATTACAAAGATATTACCCCAAAATTTACATTGATGAGCAAAACAATGTAAGCACTGCTACACACCCCCAGCAGCATGGTTTCTAAGGAATTATGACAACAGTCATATCTCCAATCTAGTACACCCCATACCTGCTTTTTCAGCAGGAGAACACCAGGTGGCATATGGTGGCTGAATCAAAGCCTTGGTAACTATGGCAACCAGCTACCATTCCAGCTCTGCAGCTGCCATCTTTTAATCCAAAGCAGTGCTTTGTGTGCACTGGGGATTTTGCTTTGAAATGGTTGTCCTACGTGCCTTTCATTCTTCATATAGTCAAGATTCCTAGTTCTGGGAAGGAAATTCCGGTGTCAGAGGTAGATAACTGCCTCTAATCAGTTGCATTAATTTTATTGCCTGTGCATTATTCATTGTGTCTTAATAAAGCAGTCTATGCACAGATACTTGATACCTTAGAGGTCACACCTTCAACAGCAGGCTTTCTCTAGGGATCCTAAATGTCCAGAAGAGAAATAAATGATGAGATGAATGACTCCTTTCTCAATCAAGGTTAAGAACAAATGTGAACATCTAGCTCAGTGCTTGAATTGGTTGTCGATACAATGATCATGAGAGATACCTGTACCTAAGCATTGTCTGTTGGAAATGTCACTGATCTGTAGACAGAAGATGCCTGTTCACCAACCTTCTAGAAAGATGTTTATAACATAAGCAGCGTTTTCTTGCAACATTTGTTTTCTGCCTGCCAGGCAATAATAAACCAAATATTTATAAATTGGAAGCTAGCCCTTTTCTTTTATATCACTCAAAAGCGATGAGATTTTCTAAGTTAATTGTCAAGCACTGCCCCTGGTGATTGGCAGTATATCACAAGCCCAGCTGCCAAAAACATTTTCTCTGCTATTGGAAAGAAAGCTAAAATGAGGACCATTAGCCAAATTTCTTTCCTAAATTCTAAAAAGGTTTTGGAATTGAACTGAGATATAGAAACACATCCATTTAAGCAGTGGTGTTTCTTGATGTTAAAAGGAACATATCTTAAATGAACATTCTTTTGTTGAAAGATTCTTGTTACAGAATGGAAATATTGTTGGAAGTCCATTATTTTATGTCAGGTGGAAAATGAAAAATTTTTTGTATAAGTAGTATAATATAATCAAAGGGAGGAAAAGGGGGAAATGATGCTTAGAAAATTACTGAAAAAATACAAATAAATATTAATATTATAAGATTCCAATGGACTTTTTTCTTCTTTCTACTTTGATGAACTTTGTATTTTTAATCAGAATTTATTACCAAGCTGTAAACTTAAAAATCCCTAAAATACTGTATTTTGGAATGCATTTTAATTTTGTTGTAAACAATTTCACTGTTTTTTACTTATTGTGTTAAAAATACAAACCTTGTAGCATTTTACTTAAAATCATGAACTTCTGAAACAATACCATTTAAATCATTTTAATTGTTCAATAAGTTGTAATATACTTCCTCTAATAAAAACCTTTTTCAAAAATCTAAAAATCTAAAATCTAAAAAATAAAGTACTATAAAAACATTTTATCTGCTATCTTCTATAAATTAAAATATCATTTAAGAGTATCAGAAGAAGGAAGATATTATATTTTCTTTTATATCAAATTCAGTTTTCTATTATTTTATGAAAAGAATATGCCCAAATATGGTGGTACAAATCTATAATCTTAGTACCTGGAAGGCTAAGACAGGACAATCTCAGGTTCGAGGCCAGCCTCGGCTATTTAATGAACCCCTCAGCAACCTAGCAAGACCCTATTTCAAAGTAAAAATTTAAGAGGGCTATAGGTGTAGCTCAGAGGTAGAATGCCACTGGGTTCAACCCCTAGTACATGTGTGTGTGTGTGTGTGTGTGTGTGTGTGTGTGTGTGTATGTGTGTGTGTGTGTGTGTGTGTGTGTGTACATGTCACATATTACAATTTGAGACAATTAGTCATAGAGCTCTCATACATTTGCGGGGTTTGTTCGACTAGATGAACACTGTTTTCATTTTCTACTTATAAAGGAGAAAGAAGAGGTGGGAGGAAAGGGAGAAGGCAATTCTGGATCCATGAACCCAGGGAACATATGTAGGCTTCTGTTTGGGCACTGCCTCATCAATTTTTCCGTGACTGATATTAAGGAGCCTGTGTCACTGAGACAGTGTTCTGCATGCCCACCTCCAGGGAAGTTTCACTAAAGCAACCCCAACTTCAGACATTGTCCCAGCACAGGAAACAACTCTGGGGGTACTAGCAAATATGTTACAGAAGCATACTCAGTAACATGGAAACTTGTTCAAATTATGTCACCATCTGAGAAGAATTGCAATATTGAGAGAGATAACAGATACACCCTTCAAATGATTCAGAACCATCATCTCTGTCATCTTTAACTATTGCAATTGTAGTTTTTGTTATATATTATAATTAGAACTTTCTTTTAATTATATTTTTAACAACTTTTTTTATATTTGACCACAGCTCACTCAATTTTTGTCTCTAAATTTCTTCTAATTATTTTGTTTTTGTTTTTGTTTTAGACTGAGTTCTGTGTTGACAAAGTTCAGGGAATGTTACACAAAAATATAGCACCTTGGCACTGGAGAAAATAGCAGCAGCAGAAAGTCACTATCATCTTTCTCTTGTCTTTCTCCCCTGAACAGGACATAAAACCCAGAAGGATTTTCTGACCTTCCCTTAATATAGGGAAACTGAGACAGAAGGAGCATAGGTTTACTAGCCTCAGTATCTTAGCAAAATCCTTTTTCAAAAAAGAAAGAAAGAGGCAGGGCATGGTGGTGCACGCTTGTAATCCCAAATGCTTGAGAAGCTGAGATAGGAGGATCATGGTTCACAGACAGCCTCAGGTACTTAGTGAGCCCTTCTGCAACTTAGTGAGACCCTGTTTCAAAAATAAAGAATAAAAAATAAGGCTGGGATGTAGCTTGGAGGTAGAATACCATGAAAGAAAGAAAAAGAAAGAAAGAAAGAAAGAAAGAAAGAAAGAAAGAAAGAAAGAAAGAAAGAAGAAAGAAAGAAAGAAAGAAAGAAAGAAAGAAAGAAAGAAAGAAAGAAAGAAAAGAAAGGAAGGGAGGAAGGAAGAAAGACCTGTGATCATAGCTTGGAGGTGAAATGTCCCTGGGTTCAATCCTAAGTAAATACACACATACATGCATACATACATGCATACATACATACATACTCCTCCTACTGTAAGAAGTGCCCTCCCTATACTATACCTGAAGGAAAGAAACATTCTTATCTTGAAGACACAGGGACACAGAGAAGAATCCAACCATATAGCCCTTGCTAAATTCCCCCTCAGTTTATTACCATTAAATAAAGCATTTGTCAAATAATATTTCTTCATACTACCTGTTTTTTCATCCAACTAAGCAGGAAGAAAATGCTCAGCTTTACCCATGTCTTTGGATTGTCATTTCCTTAGGAAACTTTCTATATAATGTAGAATTTATATTAAATAAATTGCATGCTTCCCCCTTGATAATCTGTATTTTGTTAAAGGGGCCTTAACCATAGCAATGAGTAATGTAGTAATGAGTGAGGAAAGGGTATTTTTCCTTCCCTACAGTTTTGTACTCAAGAAGGCAAGAATGACCCCAAAATTAAAATATCATGTCTCTTCAATTATTTTATAGTTTTATTTCTCCTTTTTCTAGAATAATTTCTGTATTGCTGAGAGCTAGAGTTAACTTTGCAATAATAAAAAAGCTATTTTTATCATCATAATTATCTTATTAGATCCTCTCTGGAGCATGTTTTTTTCCTTAATTCTGCCAGATTCCCTAAATCAGATAAATATATTTAAACTCTAGCTGGTGCAATGAAGAATAATCCAGGATGGAAGAAGTACCTTTGAAAACAAATGCAAATTTTGCAAACAAATTCATGTATCTAATTCCATGTATCTGTGACTAAAGACCATTAATCATTTAGAGAGGAATCTGTGATACTGTTTCAAATGACCCCAAAAATAATAAACTGGGCAAAGTAGCACACACCTGTAATTCCAGTACTTGGGAAGCTGAGACAGGAGGATTGCAGGTTCAAAGCCAGCCTCAGCAACCTAGTGAGACCCTGTTTCAAAGTAAAACAATAAAATGGGCTGGGATGTACCTCAAAAATAGGATGCCTCTGGGTTAAAATCCCAGACACACACACACTCTCTCTCTCTCTCTCTCTCTCTCTCTCTCTCTCTCTCTCCTATGAAACTTCAACTTCAAATGATTTTTAAAGCCAATTTGATCATATGCCCTAATTAATTGCTTTTTGAGAGATATCCATAGCTTCAAATAGAAGCAGGTGAAAACCAGAAAGTCTTGATTTCCTAGTGGTGTGTTAAAATAAAATCAAGTTATAGACCTCATTCTTACACACACACAAAAAAAATAAATCCAGAAAAGAGTACCATTTACAATAGCCTCAAAAACTAAATAAATAAAATATTTAGGAATAAATTTGACCAAAGAAGTAAAAGATACCCTCAATAAAAATTAAGAGCCCTGAAGGAAAAATTGAAGATCTTAGAAGAAAGACCTCCCATGTTCTTGGACAACAATTATATCATTATAATAGCCATACTGCCAATAGTGATCTACAAATTTAATGCAGGCTCTATCAAAACACCAGTGTCATTCTTTACAGAGCTAGATATTTTAAAAGTCCCAGAATTCATATGAAAGGACAAATGACCCAGCATAGCCAAAACAATTCTGAACAATAAGAACAATGCTGGTAGCATTACAATGCCTAATTTCAAAATACACTTAAGAATTATAGTAACAAGGACTTCCGGGAAGATGGCAACCCAGAAAAGCGGGGCTTAAGAGCCCCGCTAACAACAAATCTCCATTACCACAAAATCAGCGCCTTTCAAAGCCAGAAAACAACATCACCAGAGAAACAAAAAAAATCACCAGGCTCCAGAGAGAAAGCGGACTGAGAACAGAGCCACAGAGGAGATCCTCATGCCCGAGGACGCAGCTTCACGCCCGAGGACGCGGAAGCAGTGCCATATTGCTGGCGGCACCGGCGAATTCACGGGACGGCCACAGCAAGCCGAGGGGAGCCGCTGCGGAACAGCCAGGCGGGATTTCTCGGCACAGAGGGCATCTAAAGCTCCCAGTGGCTGAGCTCAGCACACACTGCAGGGATTCAGAGTGGAAATCAAAACCAAGAAAAAAAAAACGCCAGCCCCATTGCCGAGGGCGTAGCAGTGGCGCCATATTGCCACCGGCGGCAGCAGCAAAGAATTCACCGAATTCAGTACAGCTACATCTGCGTACTCAAGAACAGTGAGTCAAAATGTGGGCCACAGCGGAGAAATCCCAGTACTGTACTCACTGGGACTTGACCCAGTGGGAGAGGGGCGGTGGCAGTGATATCACACCATAGGAGAACGTGCAACCTAGCACCCCCCACAGTCTAAAGCAGCCTCTATCGACTCTCTGGGTCGGAGACTCTGTGATACAAGCCAGTAAAGGAGTAGTGGGGTCTGAGATACTACTGACTCGAGATCCAGAGCACCTTAAGTGAAGTCATAGTGACCCAAGGGAAGAACCCAGAGAAGGCACAAACTTCCAAAATCATGGGAAAGAGGAATAATACTGGAGCAATGAATGCCCACAACCCCACAACATCAGAACCCAATAAAACTGAAAATCAGAGATTTCTAGAAGATCAAATCAGGAAAATAACTGTAGAAATAATAGAGGTGCTTCGAAAAGAACTCAGAGAGAGCCAAAAAGAGATAAAGGATGCAATTAATGAAGTAAAGGCCTCAATTCAAAGCACAAACAACCGATTAGAACACATGGAGAACAGAATCTCGCTCTTAGAAGGTGATCATTCCAAAAATGAACGCATAGTTTCTAATCTAGGAAAAAATATCCGACAGCAGGAATCTGATATTGAAGAAATATGGGTCCATTTTAAGAGAGCTAACCTAAGAATAATTGGAATAGAGGAGGGAAAAGAAAGTGAAACCAAAGGGATCAACAATCTCTTCAAGGAAGTAATAGCAGAAAATTTTCCAGACATAGAGCAAGAGGTCGATACGCAGGTCCAGGAAATGTATAGAACTCCCTTTAGACAGGATCGAAGAAGAGGATCCCCACGCCACATAATTGTCAAAATGACCAATGTGGAAGCCAAGCAGAGAATCTTAAAGGCAACAAAAGCAAAGGGCCAAGTGACATTCAGAGGCAAACCAATTAGAATCACTCCAGACTTCCCAAACCAAGTCATGAGAGCCAGAAGGGCTTGGAGTAACATATTCCCAATTTTGAAAGAAAACAACTTCCAGCCAAAAAGTTCCTACCCAGCAAAACTTTCTATCAAATTAGATGGAGAAATACGAAGCTTCCATGACAAACAGAAACTGAAGGAATTTATGTCTTCAAAACCAGCACTAGAGAAAATACTCAAAGAGATTAACTATAAAGAAGAAATAGGTAACACACACCAGAACCAGAGAAACAAGATTTTCCATCCAACAGACAACTAAGATTGGTTATCTGTGGAGATTCATTACTTATGTTAGTCTTTTACCTATCTCTAAAGGGTATTGTTTGCCTTTATTGTTGTTAATTTTTAGGATTTCTAGTTGGAATATTAACATACCTTCAGATATAGCATTTGGAAATATTTTATCCCATTCTATTAGTAACTGTTAACTCTGTTTACATTGTCTTTGGATATACAATATGTTTTTTATTTTTTAGGGAGTTTGTATACTATTCTGTTGCCTGTGCCATTGAAATCATATCCAAGAAATCACTGCCAATTTCAATGTTGTGAGGTTTTATGACCCAGATTTTCTCCTAAAAGTTTATAGTCTTAAGATTTATATTTAGGTCTTTTATCTATTTTGAGTTAATATTTGTATATGGGATTAGGTAAGGGTCCAATTTTATTCTTTTCCATGTAATTATTATGTTTCAACAATATTTAGTTAAAAGATTATTATTCCCACCACCAAATGTTCGTGGAAACCTTGTCAAAAATAACTTGACAATATAGGGAAGAATTTAGCTCTAGGCTTTTATTTAACTCCAATGGTTTATATATCTGCCTTCAGAATAGTAGTACACTGTTTCAATTATTGTAGCTTTATGTGGTTTGAAATCAGAAAATATATATCTTCTAGCTTTGTTCTTTTTCAAGATCATTTTGGGTACCTAGAGTCCATATTCCACATTAGGATAGATTTTTTTCTGAAAAATAAATATATAAATATATGATAGTTTCACCTAAAAAATAGAAAAAAAAATATTCTCTGGTAAGAAAGAAAGCAAAAAGAAATATTGAAATGTTATCTTTAAGTCATCAAAAGCTTGGTATCAGACAAATGAAACTGTTATGTGAGATTATCATTTTTAATTTTAGATAAATTGCCATAATACTAGATGTCAACTACTAAGCCAAGCATGGGAGGGAGGGATAGGGAGAGAATGGGGTGGGGATTGGGTGGGGGCTGACTGGGAAAAGTGTGCATGTATGTCTACAAAAGTATGTATCCTACTATGATGTATGAATACAGTGCACCAATAAAAAAAAAATCAAATACCCAAAAAAAAAATTGATAGAGAAACACAAGTGTTTAATGATAAGCAAATTTTCAAAAATTCATGAATTCAAAGCAAACACTAGATAAAATTCTTAAAGAAACCATAAAGAAGAAAAAAGAAGAAATTTCAGAACCAAAGAGAAGATGAAGTTGATCAGTGGGGCATCTAAGTAAAGAAGAAATGACATTATACCAAACAGAAGATAGAACACAAAATGACAGAAAACAAAAATCATATTTTAATATAACTCTGAACATCAAAGGACTTAACTTACCAATCAAAAGACATGAACTGGCAATGCGGATTATAAAACATAATCCAAATACATGCTGCAAGAAACTCACCTTACAGACAAAGACATTCACAGACTGAAAGTGAAAGGATGGAAAAAGATATATCATGCTAATAAAGACCAAAAACTGGCAGGGTTAGCAATGCTGATATCCAACAAAATAGACTTTAAGCTAAAACACATCAGAAGAGACAAAGCAGGGTACTTCCTTTTATTAAAAGGAACAATCCACCAAGAAGATATAATAATTGTGCCCCAAATGTGGGTGCAGCCACATTTGTAAAACAAACCCTCCTGGACATCAGATCTCAAATAGACACAAATAGAATAATATTGGGAGACTTCAACACACCTCTCACACCACTGGATTGATCTTCAAGGGGAAAGATGAGTAAAGACCTTTCAGAAATAATGAAAACTATAAACAAAATGGACCTAATAGACATATACAGAATATTTCAACCAGGAACAACAGAATACACATTCTTCTCAGCAGCCCATGGAACCTTCTCCAATATAGATCACATCCTTGGTCATAAAGCAAGCACTAGCAAATTCAAAAGATGCAATATAATTCCCTGCATCTTTTCAGATTATAATGGAATGAAAGTAGAAATCAGCAACAGAAAACCGAAAAGAAACTATTTAAATACATGGAGATTGAATGATACACTATTGAACGATGAGTGGGTAAGATCTAAAATTAGGGGAAAAATAAAGAAATTTCTGGAATTAAATAATAATAGAGAAACAATTTACCAAAATCTATGAGACACTTTGAAGGCACTATTAAAAGGAAAGTTTATAGCATTGAGTACCCACATAAGAAGAACAGAGAGTTGCCAAGTAAATAACCTAATGACACATCTCAAGGACCTAGGAAAACTGCAACAATCTAATCTAAAAGCCAATAGAAGGCAGAAAATTATTAAAATCAGAGAAGAAATAAATGAAATAGAGAACAAAAGGCAATTCAAAGAATCAACAAAACAAAAAGCTGATTCTTTGAAAAGATTAATAAGATTGACAAACCCCTGGCCACCTAACCAAAAGAAAGAAAGAATCAACTCAAATTACTAAAATCAGAAATGAAAAAGGAGATATCACCTCAGACAGTGGGGAAATTCAAAGATTATCAGAAACTATTTTGAAATTTATACTCCAATACACTGGAAAACATGGAAGTAATCGATAGATTTCTAAGCACATATAACCTACATAAGCTGAACGCAAGACTAAACCAACCAATAGCAAGCAAAGAAATAGAAACAGCAATAAAAATTATGTCATCAAAGAAAAGCCCAGGTACTGATGGGTTTCCAGCTGAATTCTACAAAGCCTTCATTGAAGAACTAATACCAATACTTCACGACTTGTTCTGGTAAATTGAAAGAGATGAAATTCTCCCAAAGTCCTTCTATGAGGGCAGTATCACATTAATCCCCAAACCAAATAAAGATACCTTAAGAAAGGAAAATTACAGACCAATATCTTTAATGAACATAGATACAAAAATTCTAAACAAAATACTAGCTATACACATTCAAAACCATATCAAGAGAATTGTACACCACAATCAAGTTGGTTTCATCCCAGAAAAGCAAGGCTGGTTCAACATACACAAATCAATACACATTATTCACCACCTAAATAGAACTGAGAATAAAAAGCACATGATCATATTAATAGATGCTGAAAAACCATTTGACAAAATCCAACACCCATTTATGTTAAAAAAAAAAAACACTGCAGAAAATTGGAATAGAAGAAATGTATTTCAACATCTTAGGGCAATATACAATAAGCCCAAGCCAACATCATATTGAATGGGGAAAAACTTCAAGAATTCCCTCTAAAATCAGGAACAAGACAAGGATGCCCACTATCACCACTCATTTTCATTATAGTCCTCAAGACTCTTGCCACAGCAATAAGACAAGAGAAGGAAATCAAAGGAATTCAAATAGAAAGAGAGGAATTAAAACTATCCTTATTTTCAGATGACAATGCTTTATCTAGAAGACCCAAAGAACTCAACCAAAACACTACTGGAGCTGATTAACCAATTCAGTAAAGTTTCAGGGTACAAAATCAAACTAAAGAAATACGTTGTTTTTCTTTATGCCAACAATGAATCCACAATGAAAGAAATAAAGAAAATAATTCCATTCACTATAACCTCAAAACAACAAAATAGCTAAGAATAAACCTAACCAAAGATGTAAAAGACCTCTACAATAAAAACTATAAAACATTAAAGAAAGAAATTGAAGAAGCTCTTGGAAGATGGAAAGATCTCCCTTACTCAGGGATAGGCAGAATAAATATCATCAAAATGGCCATTCCGCCAAAAGTGATCTATAGATTCAATGCAATTCCTATTAAAATACCAACAACATTCTTCATAGTCCTAGAAAAATCAGTTATGAATTTTATATGCGAAAGAAAAGAAGAGAGTAGCCAAAGCAATCCTTAGCAATAAGAACCAGACAGGAGGCATCACAATCCTAGACTTCAAATTATACTATAGAGCAATAGTAGTAAAAACAGCATGGTATTGGCACAACAACAGGCATACTGACCAGTGGAACAGAATAGAAGATACAGAAACAAACCCACACACCTATAGTCAATTGATCTTTGACAAAAGGGCCAAACTCAGACGCTGGAGAAAAGACAGCCTTTTCAACAAATGGTGCTAGGAGAACTGGCTATCCATTTGTAGAAAAATGAAACTAAATTCTTACCTCTCACCATGCACAGGAATCAATTTGAGATGGATCAAAGACTTAGAAATTAGACCAGAGACCATGAAGTTACTAGAGGAGGGCATAGGCTCCACTCTCCAACATAGAGACATAGGCAGTAACTTTCTCAACAAGACCTCCAAAGCACAGGAAATTAAATCAAGAATTAACAAGTGGAATGGCATCAAACTAAAACATTTGTTCTCATCAAAGGAAACCACCAAGAACCCAAAGAGAAAACATACAGAAGGGAAGATCTTTACCAGCCACCAGTTGGATAGAGGACTAATATCCAGAACATACAAAGAGCTCAAAAGATTCCACACTAGCAAAACAAATAACCCAATCAAGAAATGGGCAACTGAACTGAATAGACACTTCACAAAAGAAGAGATACAAATGGCCAATGTATACATGAAAAGATGTTCAGCATCATTAGCCATCAGAGAGATGCAAATCAAAACTACACTGAGATTCTGTCTAACCCCAGTCAGAGTGGCAAGCATAAAGAAATCAAATAACAACAAGTTCTGGAGAGGATGTGGGGAAAGAGGAACTCTTACTCTGTTGGTGGGAGTTCAAACCAGTTCAGCCCCTATGGAGATCAGTTTGGAGATTCCTTACAAAACTGGGAATAGATCCACCATATGATCTGGCTCTACCATTTTTGGGTATTTTTCCTAAAGGGTTGAAATCAGAGAACTACAGTAATATATGCATACCCATGTTCATAGCAGCACAATTTGTAATAGCCAAACTATGGAACCAATCTAGGTCTCCATCAACAGATGAATAGATTGCAAAACTATGGGAAATACACACAATGGAATTTTATTCATCTATAAAGAACAAAATCATGTCATTTGTAAGAAGATGGAAAGACCTGGAGAACATTATGTTAAATGAGGTCAGCCAAACACAGAAAGAGAAGAGACATATGTTTCTCTAATATGCCCAATCTAGGAAGCATTGGGGATACCAGAGGGACTCCAGATGATGGAGGGGAAATCTCAGCAAAGCTATAATGGAAGGATAGGAGAGGAAGAAGGCTGAGGTTGATTAAGGATGGAGGAGCTACATCCAGATATGTGTAAAGGTAAGAATATAGCATGGTTAACCAGGACACTTTGTTGGGAGGGAGGAAAGGAGAATGGGGAGGGGGAAGGGCACCAAGAACAGTCTAATGTATGTCATTTTCAATATGTTCCACATAAAAATAAAATTTAAAAGAATTGGGTCTTGGGGGTTCAATGTCTTTGGCTTTGTTTTAATTCTTAATTTGAATCATGACCTCATGGACTGGCAGGCTCTAATCTCCTGGCACCACTTATCTGTCCACCAACCCCATCCTTGTTTGTACAGGTTGACCTCAGAATACAGCCCACAGGAGAGGCCGAAGTTTTTGGTTCCATCGTCCTTGCCTGGTCATGGTTACCTTTATATGTTATTAACCTTCCCTGTTTTTGTTCTTTATACAGATAATCTCTTTCAACCCTACCTTTTCCCAGATCCTCTTCCCTAATTCAATATAATATTGTACCGAACTTTTTTTGTTTAGGTACACAAATACTTAGCATTGTGTTGCAGTTGCCTGCACCATTCAGAAAAGTCATATGCTATATAAGTTTGGAACCTAGGAGCAATAGGTCACACCATACAGCCTAGTTGTGCAATAGGCTATGTTATCTAGGTTTATATAAGTACATTCTATGATGTTTGCACAATATAATAGCTATAAAATGTCCCCTAAAGAGCTCATTTGTTAATGTTTGGTGTCATGATGTAATTGAGTCATGAGAGTTATAATCCCAGAAATGCATAAATCTATTGTAATGGATTTACCTGGGTGGTACATGGTAGGCCAGGAGGGTGTGGCTGAAGAAGGTCCCTGGGGGTGTGGCCTTTGAGATTGTATAAATGGGTCCTTATCCCTGTGCTTGCTTTCTCACTTTCAGCCTCCATGATGTAAAGAGTACAACCTATGTGCTCTCCTTCACCTTCTGCCACGATGCCCTGAGATCCAACCTGCCTCACATGGAATGACCTTAAACCATAAGAAAATAATTTTTCTTTCCTTTAAGTTATATGGTCCAATATTTAGATTTTGGCTACAAGAATGCTGATGGATATACACAACAACAAAGTTACCTAAATGTGAATTTCTCAGAAAGTATCCCCATCATTAAGCAATGAATGACTGTATATCTCCTAATTCTTTCCATAGAATGTATTTCTCTTAGCCCAGATCCCTTTGTATTGTTACTTCTTCAGAACTTTATAATCCCAGTAATTGAGAGGCTGAGATAGGAGGATTGCAGGTTTGCAGCCAGCCTCAGCAACTTAGTGAGGTCCTCCACAACTTGGTGATACCCTGTTTCAATATAAATAAAATAAAATAAAATAAAATAGGACTTGGAATGTAGCTCAGAGGTGGACTACCTCTGAGTTTTATCCCCAGTAAAACACACACACACACACACACACACACACACACACACACACAAGCGGAGATCACACAAAAGAGTGATTTCCTTGAGTATTGTTAGCCATCCCACCTATAAATTGTTTAAACAGTCAGTCATGGTGGCATATGCCTGTAAACTCAGTACTTGGGAGGTTGAGACAGAAGGATCTCAGGGTCAAGGCCAGCCTCAGCTACTTAATGAGATCCTCCACAAGTTAGTGGAACCTGTTTCAAAATAAAAAATAGGGCTTGGGGTATAGCTCAGAGGTAGAATGCCCTTGAGTTCAATTCTCAGATTCTGATACATTTAATTTTTTCCATCCAAAATAGAATATACATTCTGCCTTTTACCTTGGTTTGTTTTAGAAAAACCATTCATAAACCAAATCTTAAATGACAGAAATTTTTTGAATGGCACTTAACCTGTAGATAGCAAAAATTTCAATAACTTTGCTAACCATTTTATATGATTAAGGTTCAGATACAATTTATATTGCATAAAAGATATCACTTATTAGTTATCTTACATGTATATAAACCTATACATATTTAGCTTTATAAACTTTTATTTAACATCTGAATAAAGCTCAGGTCCACAGTATACATAGCCCTCAGATGTATATACATCTCTGATCACAGATATATAAAGTGTCAAATATACTATAGTAACCAGAAGCAATAGTTGTTCATTAATCACTTAACAGACTATAAAACAGAAACTTAAACCTTGACTCTGTTTAGATGCAATTTTATTTATCAATTTATTTTATTTTATTTTATTTCGTGGTACTGGGGTTCCTGGAAACCCTTCTATGTCCGGGCTACACTCCCAGACCTATATTATATTTTTATTTGGAAACAGGGTCTCTTAAGCCAGTGAGGCTGGCTTCAAACCAATGCAATCCTTCTGTCTCTACCTCCCAAGCACGGGGATTACAAGCATGCGCCACCATGCCCGGCCTTGCTAAGATGAAATTTTTATGTAACAAAGACACCAGATACAAAAGATTATCTTAATAAAAATGCAAAATTTATTATCTTAAAGCTTGTTCTTAGTAAATTGTTACCTAAAAAAGACTTTTGATCTCTATGCCAGTTTTTATAAAATTTTACCAAAGAGCATATCAATATCTTAAGAAAATCTAGTTGTTTTAAGCATAGAAATAATGCATTATGTGTGACTTTTAGAAAATGCTTTAAAATTTTTCTTTTAATTTTGACTTTGTCATATACAAAATTTCTTTCATAAGTTTTATCCCTTACTAATCATTTTCAACTACTTTAAACCCTCCAAGATTTTTGTTGTCACCTTTCTTTTAATCCAGCCACTTAGAAAAAAAATCTTGCCATACAAAATTCTTTCTCATATAAAATCATTTTCCTTTTCCTTTTAACACTCTTCATTAAAATATTTCCTCATACCAATAAATATCTTCCCTTCTTTTTGGGGTTTCCTTACATTTAAAATAATCCTTATAGAAATTTTCCAATTTAAGCAAAATATTCTTTTTCAGTAAGATAAAATATTTTATGGTATGTATAGTTCTTTAATCAAAACACAACTTAAACCAGGTGTGGTAGCACACACTTGTAATCCCAGTACTTGGGAGGCTGAGACAGGAGGATAGTAGGTTCACAACCAGCCTCAGCTACTTAGTGAGGACTTTCACAACTTAGTGAGAACCTGTTTCAAAATAAAAATTTAAAAATGGGGCCGGGGGCATAGCTTGGAGGTGGAATGCTTCTGGGTTCAGTCCCAAGTACTGCAAAAAAAAAAAAAAAAAGATTAAAGATTCCTTCACATATTAATAAGAATTTAATTAGTAATTTATGGTTAAGAATTAAACAGGATGGAGAGGATCCTGTCAACCCACTCGAGAAGAGATAAAAAGATTGCCCTGCCCAACTGTGGCCAGAAACTTTCAGCCTTTACACTGCAGCCTTAGACACCAGCATGAAAATTTTAACATGACAAAGTAATTGCACAAAACTCAGAAGTAACCATCTCAAACTGCTGTGTATGAATAAGGGTAGGATTTCTGAACAGCACAAGAACTAAGCATGTGGCAGATTTTCTTTCTCCTCTGTTCCTGGGCCAGGCAACTCTGTGATCTTGCTGTGAATTCACCCAACAAAATCCTCTAAGCTCACCCTTCCTGTGTCCCCCGAATAAAATCTTTATTTTGGGATAATAAGAACTGAGGTAGACTCATCCCTCTGTAACAATACCATTTTTATATATACAAAATTTACCCTTTCTTTGTGTGTATGGTACTGGAGATTGAACCCAGGGTCATTTTACCTCTGAGTTAACCCCTAGCGCAGCCCTATTTTATTTTTGTTTTGAAACAGGGTCTCATGAAGTTGCTGAGAATCTCACTAATTACTGATGCTGTCCTCAAATCTGTGATCTTTCTGTCTTATACTCCCAAGTACTGGTATAGGTGTGTGCTACCACTCCCAGCTTAATTTAGCAATCTTAATAGATATTTTAGATTATTCATATAAATCAACATATCAAACAAGCATAGTTTGTACACTGTCATTATTTTTCATAAAAATCCTAACAATGACACTACACCTTAAACATCAAACAGAAGCAGACAGTGCAATCCTAATTTGCTAGCCTACCAAAACTAACTTTTACTGCTATTTTTAATTTTTGCATTACCAAATGTTTATAAATTTATTTCCTAAAGATTTATTTAAGTCATGTGAACTAAAAGGTCTTTGCATCCATTTTAAAGCCCCTGGATTCTGTACCAGTATTGGGAAGAGGCATCAAAATGTATTAATTTGCCAGTATTGGAAAATTGCTTTGATAATTTCTAAAATGTAAAATATAGTCAGAGCCTAGGTGCTATGCAAACACCAGGTAAGGAGGGGGCTGCAGCTATTATAATGCAGAGTTCCTCTCTGTCTTTGCCCTTCATTCTAATGATTAACCTATAGTAAAGGCCTTAGAGTCAATGGAACCCATTAGCCCTAAAATTACAATAGAGGCAACTGATGCCTCTGTTTACCTCCTCTCCTCTGGGATCCAACTTGGGCATAGGAAAGGTAAACTTTGTGTGTGGCTTCAAAGCACCCTAGTTGATGAGCAACCAATACTGCCCAATACAATAGAGCTGAAGGCCAGGTAGATTCTTGACCCTTGCACTTAGTAAGTGCACTGTCAGGAGACAAAGAGGCACCACCTGGCTAAGGAATAAGTAACTACCCCATTGCCCTGGTAACGCTGATGAGAAAGATACCAATACAAAATCTATTTAAAGGTTGGGGTCCCCAAAAGGAACCAGAGTTTCATTTTCGGGCTCTTCAGCATGCGGGTCAGCATGATGCTTTTTCCTTCTTTTCTCTATTTCCTACTGCTTTATTTCCTAATTTTTTAATAAAAATTTGTTAAAACTGCACTGAGCTGCCTGCTTTTTTTTTTTTTTTTTTCCCCCTCTTTGGTAGTACTGAGGTTCCTGGAAACCCTTCTACCTCCAGGCTACACTACCAGACCTATTTTTATACTTTTTATTTGGAACCAGGGTCTCTTAAGCCACTGCAGCTGGCTTTGAACCTGCGCGATCCTACTGTCTCAACCTGACAAGCGCAGGGATTACAAGCGTGCACCACCACACCCGGCTTCTGCCTGTTAATTTTAATTTTTCTATTCAACAAAACTTAGTTGAATAAGAAAAAGAACCCCCACCATTCAAACTGTAAAAGGTTCTACCCCCAGTACCACAAAAAGATAAAATAAAATAGTAAAATAAAATAAAGCATAACTCTGTGTGACTGTCTAGTTTACAGACAGATAGGAGTTTTCACTTCTTCAGTTTGACAAAGAAATTAAACTTAAGATTCTGAAAAAAAAAATGAGAGTTATGTAAGCTAAAATGGCTTCCATCTGACCAAGCTGTTTGATAGAAAAGATTTTTATACTTCTTTCAGAACTATAATCTATGTAACCCTTCTAGAATGTGCCATATTGTATGGCACACATATAAAATGGCTCCACTAATGTCAACAAAGATCTTGGCTCCTGAAGCATGAACTGAAACTATGGCAAAATGCATATAGCCCTTCCCAGGATATGCCTGGACAAGCAACCTGAGGGCCATGACTATCAGCACTTGAAATCCTAACACCGCAGCTTCCTCTGTCACAGAGCTGTGCCACTACCAATGATGAGGTTAATTCTGAGTTTACTAGCTCTGCTGGTGGGTGTCAGGGAACTTCTCATTTTCAATCTGATTAAGGTCTTCTAAGGCACTTGCTCCTGACATCATCAGTGATGCTGAGTATATAGAGCATAGGGCATAAGCAGTTTAAGGAACTCAACATAAGCAACATAAGAAATTTGTTTAGACATGCCAGCATACAGCTCAGACCAACATGCTATGTGATGCAGTTGGTAATGGACCCTTCGATCATAAACTGTTCCCATTTCTGATGGACTTACATCATCAACACATTTGTGGTTACTGACGAGAGTCAGGTAAGATTTGATAAGCCTTATCAATCTAAAGATGCTTAACAGCATCTTTAGAAGCCCTATGAAAAAGCAACCTTTTCAACACACAGTGCATCAAGCAATTGCTTTCACCATGATGAGTCTCCAGTGCGTATGACTTTGATTCAGTAACTTTTCTTTGGCCCCCACTCTTTGCTGACAGAGGATCAGTGTGACTCTTTAGCCTTCCCAATGCTTGGACCAATTTTGGAATTTCCTCTTTTATTACTACTGTACTTGGCTCATTATCCCCTCTCTCTGCTTGCTTGTCACCTGCTAACTGTTAAGAGTGCTCAAATGATAGAACTCATGTATTGTCTAGTACATATTGAATTGGGGTTTCTTGAGAAGAAACTTGACGTTTCCTTACCAGGTTCTTGTCTACGGTGAGTGAAGAATGACACCCGCAGACCGCAGGAAGAGGAGTAAAAGGTTTATTGGAAGCAGCAGGGAATAGGGAAAGTGGCCAAACACCCCTAAGGGCTGTTGGAACTTTTGATGTCCAGCAGCTGCCTTCAGGTCACTACCCAAGTGTAGCCTGGGCCAAGTGCCTTTAGTTGCAAGCTGCTTTTTCTCAAAGTCCGCAATCTGCCAGAAAAGAAGTGCAGGTCACCCCTAGGGGCCCTGGTCAGCCTTGATGTCCAGCAGAGGCCTTCAGGTCACTACCCAAGTGTATCCTGGGCCAAGTGCCTTCAATTGCACTCCACCTTCTCTCAAAGCTAACGCGACCTGCAAGAGAGAGAGAAGCTCCCCAACAGGGAGGGGAGGGGTTCCCAGAGTGGGTAACCGCTCCGGTGACTGCGCTAGGCATTTATATATATCTGCATGTCCTATATTGCTTGGAGTTTGGAAAGAAGCTCTCAAAATTTGCATAGGGTATTTACATGTCCTTTGAGGGGACTCCTTCAAGTAGGAGTGTCATTTGCATGTCCTTTGAAGGGTCTCCTTTCAGTAGGAGTGTCAGACTTGCTCCAGTGATGTCTCCTGGTTTTGTTGATGTTTGACAGATGGTTTTGTGAAACTTTGGTCATTCTTATGTCTGAACCTTGGAAGAGCTGATCTCTTTTAGGAGCCTTGGAAGTTAATTAGTATTTGTCGCCCCTTAGGAAATTAAGTTTTTTCTACCGAGGCCTCTTCCCTATCTGCCTACTTCCTTCTACCTCCTCAATATGTTCAACATAAATTGTTAGAATTTCTAATGTGGATTATATCATTCAATTTGTGTGTGTGTGTGTGTGTGTGTGTGTGTGTGTGTGTGTGTGTGTGTGGTGCTGGGGATGAAACCCAGAGGCTTTCTACCTTTCGGCTACACTCCCAGACCTATTTTCTATTTTATTTGGAAATAAGGTCTCACTAAGTTGCTGAAAGCCTAAGTAGCTGAGGCTGGCTTTGAATCTGTGCAGTCCTTCTGTCTCAGCCTCCCAAGTACTGAGATTACAAGCATGTGCCACCATGCCCAGCCATCAGTTGATGTTTATTCATAGCTAATTGGCTTTGGCAAAGCAGCCACCCAGCATCTAAAACTAGCTTGACTTTAAAGAATTTCTTTTATAATTTTTGGCATATTATAACCTTTGGGTGCTTAATAAACCTCAGGACACTGTGAAAAGACATGAATTGTGAGTGATGTGACTTATTGGTCTTAGGACTTAGAGGTCCATTGCTCACAACATAGAGTATCTTGACACAGAAGCACAATATCCATGAAATTTTATAATAATTGAACTTTCCAGTCAGCTTTTCAGCTCATACTAATCTCAACTGCTCGGTCTTCTCCTGTCCTTTCCCCCTCTGTCAGTCCTAGCAAGTAACTTTAGCAATTATGTTTGCATGGTATATTAATGAATGGGTAACTTGTTTGGGTCACAATTGCACAAAATGTTCTTAAAACTATAAGACTGTGTTGTGTCCACAAATTATGTCTGCTCAGAGAACTTCAAAACTAAAATGTTAAGTTAATCTATTACCCTGAAGTGCATCTCCCAATTGGAGTTCTTCAAATACCAACAAATAATGTTTAAGAGAAAAATAAACGTTACCAGGACACATTATCATCAAGCATCTCCATGTAAATGTAACGACAATCCAATACACAGACACTTTTATTTGCCTTGTGGTGATTTCTCAAGTATACTCTGCTTTCTACTTCCCAGTCTGACCTGTGTCGACCTTAGCATTTTCATCATTACTGTGCAGAAGACTCACCATCTATTGTTAAGGACATCTAGTTAGGGCCTAGGGATTATTAGGAGCACCGAAGTCTACTTCTGACTTCACCTCAGTCTTTATGAATAACAAAAACATTCCTCTATTACAGTTAGAAAATTCTCAAAGGCATACTGGATGTTGGGAAAAGATTCCTCTCGAAGTTTAGCTTATCAGAATCTTGGAAAGAAGAACCTCTTCATCTTGTTTTTCCTTTCATGAAGAAAAAATTACTATTTATTTTTCTAAACTCAGCATTCCCATAAAGATTCCACTCTGGACTCTATATTTTATCATTTTCTTAAACTTATTCAGTAACAAAGGCTTTTACAATACTAACACTGCCATTGCCTCCTATCCCAAGTTTAGAAATTGCTTAGCTCCTTTGCCTCCAGGCAGGCCTATTTCATTTTACAAAAAAAGAAGAAAGAAAGAGCAGAGAAGAGGATGTCTAGCCCTGAGCCTTCTTTTGCATCTGTATGCTTGCTGCCTTGAATCTCTGAAGCAATGGAAGGTAAATAAGCCTTTGGTCTATTCTTCCTTTGTTCTCTGAGTCTTTATTCCCTAGGAGATTTTCTTCTCAGATTAAACTTGGAGAGGTCTTTTTTCTTTGTGTAGATTATTTGAACTGATAATTTGCATCTACAAAGAGAGCTAAAAAATATTCAATGGCTACTACTCCTGCAGCTGGAGGTACTTCATACCATAATCTCTTCTTTACATTTAGGGAGAAGAGCCCTGAAAAGTGAATGAAAATTCAAAAGCAAAATTTTCAGGGCCAAGTTTATTCTGTCTCTAGATAGTACAATCAAACAAGTTTTAAGTCACTGAATTTAAAATGAGTCTTTCCCTCTCACAGGAAAGAAAAACAGATCATTTTAACAAAAATAAAGGCACAGATTAATAAAAAAAAAAAGCAAATAAATCCAATATTGTAAACAAAACTAACCCAGTATTACAAACAAAAGAAGAACAAGACAGTAAAAGCTCAACTGAAAAAAATCTCACGATATAGTTTCTTCATAAAGCACAGGATCCTTTTTTTTTTTTTTACAAATGTATGTAGTTTGCTCTGAGCAAGGTAAAGTATTACTTTCCTTTATTAAACTAGAGCAGACTTTCATAAGAAAAGTAATATAACAAAATGCATAGCCACTCTGAAATAAAATAAAGATGATAAAGATGAAAGGAAAGCAGGCACAAATCAGAACAAATGGAACAGAGGCAAGATCAAAGTTATAAGACTAAAAAATATTATATCAAAAGAAAACAGATAATGGATTGTGAGAGCATCATGTGGGGGGAGGGGCTGGGAACAAAGAGTGGTACTCATACATGCCTTGGGAATAGTTTTAAATTCCAAACACAAAGACAGCAGGGATCTGCAGACATGAATAAGCCAGCAGTTTTTATTAAAGAATTCATGAGGTTCTTCTAGCCCCTTCATCTAGCACCTAATAGCAGAGCCACCTTTACCTGAAGACTCTCCTGCTTCCCTTAAGCACAATCATCAAACACACTACATAAAAGCAGAGCTTTAGGCCGCAGGAAATGCCAGATAATGACAGAGTTCTGTGCAAACCAGAAGGTATTAGCTTTGATTTGTCAGGACAACAATAGTGATAGGAATATCAGCTACAGTTGTTTTTAATATGAAGCTTGATGGAACTCAAAAGGGCTGGGCTGGTCATTATCAGTGCAATTGATAGCTGAAAAGATTATTTACCTTCTGGTGATAACCATTTTTTTCATGTTGTTTGTTTTGCTTTGTTTTTGTACTGAGGATTGAATCCAGGGGCATTCTAATTCCAGGATACATTTCCAGTTCTTTTTATTTTAAAACAGGATCTCCCTAAGTTGCTGAGACTCTGACCTCGAACCCGGATCATCCTGTCTCATCTTCCTAAGTATTGGGGTTATAGGTATATGTTACCACACACAGCTGATAACCATTTTCTAAAGAACTAGGTAGAATTTAAATGTTTCTAACTGAATACACACTTGCCTCTGCTCATCCAGAATTTTTGTAGAAACCAATAATAAAGTAGTATGAGTCATACAGGAAGAGAAAAATGTGATTTCTTTCCTCCTCATCATAAGAAACATGGCTGATGCTCCTATAATTTAGAATAATTTGAGGAGCCTTGGGCTTTGTTCTTCTTTAAAGAGCTTGTAGAATTGAGCTGGAAATATGCCTGGTCCTGGGATTTTCTTTATTGAAAAGCTCTTTACTGCTTTTTAAATTTCTCTTATTGTTATTGGTCATTTAAATTTTCTATATCTTTTTGGTTCAATTTAGGTAAATTGTATATGTCTAGAAATGTATCAGGTTTTTTCTAGGTTTTCAGTTTATTGAAGTATAACTTTTTTCATTTTTTATTTTTATGTGAAACATATCGAAAATGGTATACATTCAGACTATGCTTGGTACCCTCCCCCACACTTCCCCTTCCTCCCCTCCTAACAATTAGTGTCCAGGTTAACCATGCTATATTTATATTTTTACACAAATTCAGATGTAGCTCCTTCATTAATCAACCTCAGCCTTCTTCCTCTCCTCTCCTTCCATTCTAGGTTTAGTTTCTAATGTTCCTCTAGATTTCCATGTTGTCTGTGGTAAAATCTTTTGCACTCATTACCTTAGAAATTTGGGTAAATTATTTTTTTTTCATTAGATGACTAGGGGTTTATCAATCTTATTTATCTTTTTAAAACTGGTACATTGTAATCATATATCTTGATGAACTTCAGGATGATAGAGGCATGCATGCTCACAACACTTTTTGAGTCCTCTCCCAGTTCCTGTCCTATTCCCTTCCCCACCTTCTTCTTAGACTCACCACAGTGAATAACTTTGATAAGTTTGTATATGTACATCATGTCCATTGAGCTATTTCCTTTTCTGCCCTTGCCTCTTGTTCAGGTCACCTTATTCACTCATCAAAGGTTTCTCCTCCCTTTTTTGGAGTTTCTCCTACGTCTCATTTTCTCCCTAGTTTCTGCTCGTTAGGACGAACATCCAACTTTTCACTTTTTGTGACTGAGTAATGTCACTTATAATGTTCTCCAGTTCCATCCATTTCCCTAAAATTGATATAATTTTTTTTCTTTATGGCTGAGTAAATTTTATTTTGTACATGTTCCATAATTTTGTAATCTATTCATCTGTTGATGGACTTCCCAGTTGGTTTTATAGTTTGACAATTATGAATTTTGCAGCTATAAACATAGACATGCATGCGTTACTCTGGTCTTTTGATTGAGTGGCTAAGGCTATTGATATTCAGCATGATTATTAAGAAATAGTTTTTACACTTCTAAGAACATGCAACTGAGGGAAGCAACACATATCAGTCCTGATGACACTTGGTCTCTATGCCGTGAAAACAGCATTCTGATGAAAGAAATCAGCATAAATTGGAAAAGACAACAAGTGAAAGGCAACAGCAACAAGAAAAAAGCTAGCAGGCAGATCAGAGAGCAGAAAAAGACCCCACCTGCCTCCAATGGATGCAGCCTCAAATGCCAAAGTGGTACCATCTTGCCTCACTGAGACAAATTGCCAGAGACTCACAGGATAAAACAAACAAACAAACAAACAAACAAACAAACAAAAAAAAAAAAACCTTGAAACAAAGTAAGAGGCTGTAGCTCATCCAAATTGTAAGCAGTCACTTCCTTCTGCACAGACACTGACTACAAACTGCAGCAGTGGCAACTGAGCTGACCACACCCTCCAAAGACCCAGAGTGGCACTCAACCACACCATAAGTGAACTCGCTGTCCCTTCAGGAGACTGCTCAGCACAGCCACAGGAACTTGTGCAGCCACAATAAACCCACAGGGTTTGAGACTTTGCAGTTCAACCCGGCAAAGATGGGGGTGGAATCTGCTGTTGGGCATAGCAATGGGCTTAGCAATGGTTTTCAGTGTGAAGGAAGATATACGCTTAACACTAGAGCCAGCTCCATTGATACTGGTCATTTGTATAAACTGAGAGAGACTCAGAGAACCAGGCTTACAGTAGCTAAGGTGCTGGTGGCACTTGGCACCTGCACAGAGAGGGACTATAGAGGCCAAGTTCATTGAGTATTTATATATTTGTAGGGTTGCATTATTTTGTTTTTTTTATGGTGTGTGTGTGTGTGTGTGTGTGTGTGTGCACGCACACGCATGCATGCGCTTGTTTGGTTGCTCTCTTCCCCATTCCTTTCACAAGCCTCTTCTCTTATACATATCTACTCTCTTCTCTCTATCCCTTTTCTTTTCTGTCTTTTCTTTCCTCTTCTTTGTCTTGTATTAAATCCATGGAAAGAAAACTACAGGTTTATATTGTTGATGAACGTAGACACAAAACTGCTAAACAAATACTAGCAACATGCATTCAAATCCACATTAAGAAAATTAAACACCATGACCAAGTAGGGTTCATCACAGAGATGCAAGGCTGATTCAACATATGAAAATCAATCCATGTAATTCTTCACATAAACAGAACCAAAGACAAAAAATGCACAATCATTTCAATAGATGCTGAAAAAGCATTTGGTAAAATTCAACATCCATTTATGCTAAAAGTACCACAGAGAATCAAAATAGAAGGAACATAACTTGATATCATTAAGGTAATATGCAATAGGCCCACAGCCAACATCATATTAAACAGGAAAAAAATGCAAAAATTCCCCCTCAAAACAGGAACAAGACAAAAAAAAAAAAAGTCCATTATCACCACGTCTTTTCCAAGTAATACTTGAGACTCTAGCAAAGCAATAAGGTAAAAAATAAAAAAGAAAGAAAATCAAAGGAGTAAAATTAGAAAAAGAAGAACTAAAACTATCCCCATTTGCAGATGACATGACACTATATTTAGTACCAATAAACTCAACCAAAAAGCTTATAGAACTAAACAAATTCAGCAAAGTGTCTGGATACAAAATGAATCTTAAAAAATCAGAAGCTTTCTTGTATGCCAACCATAAATCCACTGAAAAAGAAATTCAGAAAACACTCCATTCAGGATATCTCGCAATAAAAACAAAATACTTAGAAATAAACCTAAGCAAAGAGGTAAGAGCTCTACAAAGAAAATTATAAAACATTGAAAAAACAAATTGAAGAATCCTTAGAAATTGGAAAGCTCTTTCATGTTCTTGGATAGGCAAAATAAATATCATCAAAATGGCCATTCTTCCAAAAGTGATTTGCAGATTCAATGCAATACCCATTAAGTTACCATAGTCATTCCTCACAGACATAGAAAAATTAGTCCTATAGTTTATTTTGAACAACAAAAAAACCAGAATAGTCAAAGTAGTTTTCAGCAACAAAAACCATGCAGGAAGAATCACAATACCTGACTTCAAACTATACTACAAAGCCATAGTAATAAAAACACCATGGTACTGACACAAAAACAGATACATAGACCAATGGAGCAGAATAGAAGATTCAGAAACAAATCCACATACTTAGGACCAACTTAGTTTTTACAAAGAAGCCAGAAACACATAGTGGAAAAAAGATAACCATTTCAAGAAATGGTGTCTGTAAAGCTGGTTAACCATATACAGAAAAATTAAAATAAACCCCACTTTCTCACTCTGTACAAGAGTCAATTCAAGATGGATCAAGGAAGTGGAAATCAGACCAGAGACCTTGCAGCTCCTTGAAGAGGGCATAGGCTCAACACTGCAACACATAGGAACAAGTAAAAACTTTCTGAACAGGAACTCAAAAGCATAAGAAACTAAAATGTGGATCAATACATGGGATTGTATTAAACCAAAAAGCTCCAGTAAAGCAAAGGAAACTGCCGAAAGCCAGCTAGTCCAATGGGGCACGAGTTTGCTCGCGGTCGAGGGTCTCAGTAAAGGTGGGGAAGGACAGAGTGATTTTCTACAGATTCTTATCTGTAGCGGTTCTTTCCTAGGAAAATAATCCTATGATCGGCGCTTTAGAAAGAACCTGACATGGATCGATGCTTCTTGTGCAATCGAACACTTTATTTTGGACACAAGATTTTTTATATATTCCCCTCTCCCAGTGAATTTCTAGTAAAAGGAAGTGCAAAACACCCAAGGTACAAAAGAGAGATACACATGCAAATTACCAACCCTGAACAAGACAAAAGTAAAGCCTGGGATATTCCAGGTCTTTGTGTTTGAAATCAGTCCCATTATCTCAGGTGGGCCTTGTGCTCTGGAGCCCAGCCCCCTTTGGCCTTGCAGCTGCAGAGGCTTTTATTTGGCTAAAAGTCACACCCAAAATCCATTGAAGTATTTAGTTTTTAAGATCACTCGAAGAATCCAGTTTTTAAGAGTTTTCTTTAACCGTTTTGGAGCTCTCATTCCTAGGGCTTAGTCCAATGTCCTCCTTTATAATGGGGGACGAAGTCTGAGATTCCAGCTTTCATATAGTTATCGTAAGGAAAATCCGTGTTCCTTCATGATGATCTAGGGAATTTTGATGAATGTCTGCTGGATTTTGTCTGCAATACTATCTGCTGTCTGAAAACTTAAACAAACTCATGACACAGTTTAAACACCAAGAAATAACATGAGGTCTTTAGATTTAGTTGTCAGATATATTTCTCTAGCAGCTGAGCATTTTCCTTCTTTTAATAATCCATATTCCTATCACTAACCTTCTGCAACTTTCTTTTCTTTTCTGATTACCCTAATTCTCTCTTTCCCATTCGGGCCAATCTCAGGATAAGCTCTTCTTCATACAAAATACTTTCTTATTCTCACCATATTTTCTTTCTTTCTTTCATCTTTACACATCTATTTTTATTTGTCCTTTGTTTTGACATAGCTATTTTTAACCAGGTGGTGTCGCTGTATTGAAGGTCGAAGGTGGACTGGAATGCTGCTTCTAATTACCATTTGAACAAGGCTCATCTAATTACCATTTGAGCAAGGCTGAAAGTTTACTGGAAGGACATGGATTCAATTTTCACTCACAGTCCTGATCTTTTTTCCACCGGAGCAATTTCATGTGGAAAGTTAAAAGAATCATTACTAAAAGAATAGTAGTTATGAAAGAATATCTAAGAGTGGAGGAGTTTTTTGGCCGGAGACGATGCCCTCTCTCGGGGCTAATCGCCGATGACTACATGGATTCTCACACATGTAGATGCCGAGATGGAGTGGGCAGCAAAGTCTTGGCAGGAAACTATCAAGAACCTCAACAGAGAGCTGAAAGAATGGGAGACAATTTTTATCTAGAATATAGAAAAACTCAAGAAACTCAGCACTGTGAAAACAAATAACCCAATCCAAAAATGGGCAAGTGAACTAAAAAGACACTTCACAAAAGAAGAAATTCAAATGGCCAATAAATGTATGAAAAAATGCTCCACATCATTAGCAGTCAGAGAGAAATCAAAACTACCCTGAGATTTCACCTTACTCCAACTAGAGTGACAATCATTCAAAACACAAGCAACAAATTCGGGTGAGGATGTGGAAAAGTGGGAACTCTAATACAGTGTTGGTGGGACTGTAAATTAGTGAAACCACTTTGGAAAACAGTATGGAGGATCCTCACATAATTCAAACTACCCACCACATAATTCAAACTGCCAAACAAATGCATGCATATCTATATTCATAGCTGCAAAATTCATCATTGCCAAACTATGAAAACAGCCAAGATTCCATCAACAGATGAATGGGTTACAGAATTATGGGATATACACACAATGGAATATTACTCAGCCATAAAAAAAGAAAAAACTCACATCATTTACAGGGAAATAGATGGAACTAGAGAACATTATGCTAAGTGAGATTAGTCAGTCACAAAAAGTAAGAAATTGAATGGTCTCCCTAATATTTGGAAGCTAGGGAGAAAAAAGGTCATAGGAGGAACTCTAGAGGAGGGAGAAGAACCACAGATGAGCAAATAAGGTGACCTAACTGAGGGGAATGAGAGGGTGGAAGAGGGAAATTCCCTAAGGTACATGATATACGTTCACAAACATATCAAAGTCAATCACTAAGACAAACATGAGAAAGGTTGCAAGGAGGTAATAGGGGGAAAAATTAGGAAAAGACTGAGGTTGATTAGTGAAGGAGCTACATCTGAATTTGTGTAAAAATATAAATATAGCATGGTTAACCTGGACACTAATTGTTAGGAGGGGAGGAAGGGGAAGTGTGGGAGAGGGTACCAAGCATAGTCTGAATGTATACCATTTTCAATATGTTTCACATAAAAATAAAAAATGAAAAAAGTTATACTTCAATAAACTGAAAACCTAGAAAAAACCTGATACATTTCTAGACATATACAATTTACCTAAATTGAACCAAAAAGATATAGAAAATTTAAATGACCAATAACAATAAGACTAAATGAGTGATGTGTGCATGTATGTCTATACCATCTTGTACTCCATTAAGATACATGACTACAATGCACCAAGAAAAAAAAATTTTAAATAAAATATAAATAGTAAGAAATGTTTTATAATTCTTAACATTTTCTTATGGTTGTTATGGTATTGTGAGCTCTATTCCTCAATTCAAATAGATAAATTGAAACAAAAAATTAAAACTAAATGCTTGGTGCAGCTTTAAACAAATCTTGTGTGTGTGTGTGTGTGTGTGTGTGTGTGGTACTGGGGTTCCTGGATGCCCTTCTACCTCCAGGGTACACTTCCAGATCTATTTTTATATTTTTATTTGGAAACAGGGACTCTTAAGCCAGCGAGGCTGGCTACAAACCTATGCAATCCTCCTGTCTCCGCCTCCCAAGTGCAGGAATTACAAGCGTGCACCACCACGCCCGGCTTAAACAAATCTTTATTACCAAATCAGTAGGAAATAGAAAGGGAAGAGAAGAAAAGAGCATGCCTGACAGACCCACTAGAATGCCCAAAAAAGGATCTCTCCTCCTTCTTCATCCCTGGTCTTTAAATACAGATTTTGTACTGGTATGTTCTTATGAGCCTTGTCAAGGCAATGTACTAGTAAGGTATTTTTTTGGAACGTAGTGCCTCTTTGTCTCCAGGCTGTGCACTTACTAGATATAGAGGTTAAGGATCTATCTGGCTTTCATCTCTGTTGTATTAGGCTATATTGGTTGCCTATCAACTATGGGGGCTTTGAATCAGCACACGGAGTTCACCTTTCTGGGTCCCAAAGAATAGGAGGGAAGCAGAGGCACAAATGACAGCCAGTGTGACTGTGTGAAATCTCTAAAAGCAAGGCATAAGTCTTTTGTTTTCTTTATGGTGTTCAATGCACCAGGCAGAGTCACTATAATCTTAGGGGTTTCAATTGTATCTGTATTTTTAAATCTAAAGGCTTTACTGTGGGTAAATATTAGGACAAAGGGAAGGAGCTCTGAGGAGTAACAGGCAAAGCTCCACTGCTACTTCCCTGAGGGCCTGTGCAGCACCCAAACTCTGACTGCTTTTCATACTTTAGAAATCAACACTAGAGCAATGTTCCAGTACTGGCACAATTGTGAGTTGCAACTTGGGTTTGAAGTAGTGTTTGTTTTTCTTTGCTTAGTTGCTCGTTTGACATAGTATTGTTTTTCTGATTCTGGTCTTTCTTTTTTTTATTTCTTCTTTGTAATTTAACTCTAAATATTTTCTGTAGTGTTGGTTTGGAAGACAATTCTTTCATATTCTGTCATGGAAGATTTTTATTTCTTCATCAGATTTGAAATATATCTTTTCTGAAGAGAGTAGTCTTGGATAGAAATTGTTTTCTTTCAGAGCTGGAAATATGTTGCCCCAGGCTATTCTGGCTTTTATGACTGTGTTTGAAAATTCTTGACTGATTTTTATTGATTTGCCTCTGAATGTCACTTACTTTTTTGCTCTTGCTGCATTTAAGATTCTCTCCTTGGCCTCTATGTAAGTCTTTTTTTTTTTTTTTTCCCAGTACTGGGGATGGAATCCAGGAGCATTCTACCTCTGAGCAACACCCCCAACCCTATTTTTTATTCATTATTTTAAAACAGGTTCTCACTGAACTGTAAAGGCTAAGTAGCTAAGGCTGGCCATGAACCATGATCCTTCTGTCTCAGCCTCCCAATATGTAAACCAATTTGATAATTACATGTCATAGTGAACCTTTTCTTTCATCTTCCCTAATGGGGGTTCTAGATGTTTCCTGTACCTGTGTGTCAACCTCGTTTTCTATGGTTAAAAATTTTTCTAAAATATGTCTCTGAAAAGATTTTTTATTCCTTTCGTTTGGGATTCTATCCACTTTTGTATGCCTAATATTCTTAGGTTTGCTCTTTTATTAAAATTTTCCCAGATCTCCTCAGTCTCCAGCTCATGCTGGTAATTTTTTTTTTTTCCTGGTATTGAGGATGAACCTGAGAGGCATTCTACCTCCGAGCAACATCCCAGCCCTATTTTTGCTTTATTTTGAAACAGGATCTCACTGAGTTTCAAAGGGCCTCACTAAGTAGCTGAGGCTGTCTGGGAACCATTATCCTCCTGTCCCAGCCTCTCAAATGCTGGGATTACAAGCATGTGCCACCACACCCAGCTTGTTTTTTCTAAATTATTTGCTATGCATTCATTTTTGGAGTGGTCATCTTCCAAGAATGAGATTTTGTTTTCCACGTGGTCTAGTCTACTTTTGATTATTTATATTGATGCCTTCAATTCACTTATTGTATCCTTCACTTACTTCAGAGCGGTTTTTTTTTTTAATTCTTGTTTAGGGTATTAGATTTTTTTGTTGATTTGATCTTTTATTTTTTTTTTTAGGCCCTCTCAGAACTCTTTTCAGAAATCCTATATTAGTTCTGCTACTAAACCTCTGAAGTGTCCTTGTGCCGTTCCCTGGATCTTTGGTTTTAGTTCTGTTGTTACGTGGTTGTGAGGACTCACTGTTTCTTAGTTTTATATCTTTGTTGCTTTTAATGGCTTTTTCTCACTTTGTGGGTTTTCCTTTTTAGTATATTATTCTGGTGGTAGGTATTTACTTTGAGATATGTCTTAAAAATGAATAGTCTTTACTATATGAGTAATCTCTGCTTTCTGTTGAGTATCACCTTTTAATGCCGACTTTGAGGTCTGTATCACATATTACTCCACTATTTTACTGGCTGTAAATGGTTAGTACTGGGTTACAGTTATTCCAGGTCTCTGTCTTCCTGCTGCTATGCTGATGTTGATAGGTTCCAGGTATTAAAGTCATGGTATCTGTCTGTCACCTCTGTAATAAGGAGTAGGCTATGAGGTGTGAGCAGAGCAGTGTATGGCCTCTGTATTTTTAAACTTTGATGTATGAAGTGATGGATGATTCTGTCAGCTGTGATGAGTTTGTCCTTATTGTCCTTCCTGTTGGTTCACATATCTGGTCTCACTTCAATAATACTGGTTTAGAGGAGTCAGCACCCTCAGTACATGCTCCTCTGCCACTGGTGCCCAGTGGAGTGGGGCTTGAAATGTATGGGGAAGTGGATGTGGTCATTCTTCTCTGTTCTGTCATCGTGGGGCTGTGTGATTTTTTTTCTTTTTCTTTTTGGCTATTGATCTCGTTGTCTTTGAAGTCGGTCTCAGGTTGTTGATTATGAGATTGTTTGGGTATTCCAAAGTTTTATGCCGGTCCACAGAGCATGGTCTGCCATGTGCACTATTGTTCTTGCATCCCTGGTTGGTTGCTTTCTCTTTTCTTTTTCAGCCTGGGTGCTTAAAAGTATTATTGAGCCTCGTAGGTATTATTGTGTCTCTTTATTTTTAGTTCCAGCCTTATATGAGGGTATTCTGGGATGTGGAATGCTGCTCAGATCAGAAAGACCCAAAATGTGTTAGAGACAGGCTTGTCTAAGGGTCCATACACTTTTCCTATCTTCTCTGGATCCATTATTTATCTTCTCAAAAATAGCTTTTTGTTTTATTGATCCTTTGTATTATTTTTATTTTCTATTTCATTAATTTCTGTTCTGGTTTAAATTGGGGGGGGGGTAACTAGGTTTTAAACCCAAGGCCGCCATTTTGCAATCAAACAACACTCCACTCCCAGATCTTTTTTTTTTTTTTTTTTTTTTTTTTCAGTATTGGGGATGGAATCCAGGGGCATTCTAACTCTGAGGTACACCCTCAACCCTATTTTTTATTCTTTATTTTGAAACAGGGTCTCACTGAGTTGCAAAGGACCTGACTAAGTAGCTGAGGCAGTCCGTAAACTGCAATTCTCCTGTCTTGGCCTCCCAAATGCTGGGATTACAAGCATGCGCCACCATGCCTGGGTTGGTTTTAATTATTTTCTGTCTTCTGCCTTTGAATTAGTTTGTCCCTATTTTCCTGGGGCTTTGGGATTCATTATTATTATTTTATTTGGAGTTTTCTATTGTTTTTTTAAAATGTGAGCACTAAATGTTATAAAGTTTTCTCTTAAAACCACATTAATAGTGCTCTAGAGATTTTGGTAAATTGTGTCTCTATTTTCATTTGATTCTAGGAATATTTTAATTTCTCCCCTCATTGCAACTATTATCCAATCTTCATTCAATAATATATTGTTCAATTTCTTTTATTTATGGAATTCTTCTAGATCTTCCTGATATTGATTTCTCCTTTTAATTCATTATGATCTGAAAAAATGAAGAGAATTATATCAATTTTTTTTGAATACTTGCTTTGTGGCCTAGAATATTATCTGGTTTTGAAAAGGTTCCATGTACGGCGAAGAAATATATGAATTCAAATTTTACTGAACAAGCCAGGCGTGGTGGTGCATGCTTGTAATCCCCGCGCTTGGGAGGCGGAGACAGGAGGGTCACGCAGGTTCAAAGCCAGCCATGCTGGCTTAAGAGACCCTGTTTACAACATTTAAAAAGTATAAAATAGGTCTAGGAGTATAGCCCAAAGGCAGAAGGGCTTCCAGAAATCCCAGTACCACCACCCCCAAATTTTTTTTATTGAACAAAATATTCTGAAAATTCCTGTTATTTCCATCTGGCTTATAGTATTCTTTAGGTCTGAAGAGTCTTTACTGCTCTTTTTCTGGATAACTGTGTTTTGGGTGGGTTTTTTTTTTTTTTTTCCAGTACTGAGTATGGAACCCCGGGGCCTTCTACCTCTGGGCTACACTCCCAGACCTATTTTATATTTTATTTGGAAACAGGGTCTCACTAAGTTGCTGAGAGCCTCACTAAGTAACTGAGGCTGGCCTTGAACCTGCGCAATCCTCCTGTCTCCGCCTCCCAACTACTGGGATTACAAGCGTGCACCATCATGCCCGACTGGATAACTGATTTAATGTAAGAGAGTTATACTCAAATCTCCTAGTATTATTTTATTGGGCTTCAGGTCTAAATGACAAATACTGAGTTTTATTGTTTTGGGGTTTTGTTTTGTTTTGTGTGTGTGTGCTGGGGATTGAACCAAGGAGCATTTTATTTTGCTATACCCTTGGCCATATTTTTGTTAATGTGGTTGTGCTAAGTTGCTGAGGGTCCCAGAAGGCCAGTTCCAACAATCTTAAAATGGAAGTAGTGGCATTTTTTTAGGATCCTAGGACTGGAACACGGGGACATGGTATCTTCAAAATACAGCCCTAACTTGTCTTTTTAATATTTCAGAACAGGTCTTGTCAGGTTGCTGTCTCAATCAACATTCTCACTACAATCCAAAAAGACTGAATATGAGACTTCCGGGAAGATGGCGACCGAGAAAAGCGGGGCTTAAGAGTCCCGCTAACAACCAATCTCCATTACCACAAAAAGAGCGCCTTTCATAGCCAGAAAACACCATCACCAGAAAAACAAAAAAACCACCAGGCTCTAGAGAGAAAGCGGACTGAGAACAGAGCTCAGGGCCACAGAGGAGACACACGCGCCCGAGGACGCGGCAGCAGCGCCATACTGCCGGCGGCAGCGGCGAACTCAGCGGACGGCTACAGCAAGCCGAGGTGAGCCGATGCGGAACAGCCAGGCGGGATCTTTCGGCGCAGACAGCATTTAAAGCTCCCAGTGGCCGAGCTCAGCACACGCTGCAGGGATTCAGAGTGGAAATCAAAACCAGAGAAGAAAAAATACGCCAGCCTCATGGCCGAGGGCGTGGCAGAGGCGCCATATTGCCACTGGCGGCGGCAGCAGCAGTGAATTCACCGAGTCCAGTACAGCTACATCTGCGTACTCAAGAACAGTGAGTCAAATTGCGGGCCACAGAGGAGAAATCCCAGTATTGTGCCTCCTGGGACTTGACCCAGTGAGGGAGTGGTGGTGGCAGAGATATCACACCATAGGAGAGCGTGCAACCTGGCACCCCCCATAGTTTAAAGCAGCCTCTATCGACTCCCTGGGTCGGAGACTCTGTGATACAACCCAGTAAAGGAGTAGTAGGGTCTGAGATAATACAGACTCGAGATCCAGAACACCTTAAGTGAAGCCATAGTGACCCAAGGGAAGAACCCAGAGAAGGCACAAACCTCCGAAATCATGGGAAAGAGGAATAACACTGAAGTAATGAATGTGCACAACCCCACAACATCAGAACCTGATAAAACAGAAAATCAGAGATTTCTAGAAGATCAAATCAGGAAAATAACTGTAGAAATAATAGAGGTGCTTCGAAAAGAACTCAGAGAGAGCCAAAAAGAGATAAAGGATGCAATTAATGAAGTAAAGGCCTCAATTCAAAGCACAAACAACCGATTAGACCACATGGAGAACAGAATCTCGCTCTTAGAAGATGAGCAATCCAAAAATGAATGCATAGTTTCTAATCTAGAAAAAGATATCCAACAGCAGGAATCTGACATTGAAGAAATATGGGCCCATCTTAAGAGAGCTAACCTAAGAATAATTGGAATAGAGGAGGGAAAAGAAAGTGATACCAAAGGGATCAACAATCTCCTCAAGGAAGTAATAGCAGAAAATTTTCCAAATATAGAGCAAGAGGTTGATACACAGATCCAGGAAACTTATAGAACTCCCTTTAGACAGGATCCGAGAAGAGGATCCCCACGCCATATAATTGTCAAAATGACCAATGTGGAAGCCAAGCAGAGAATCTTAAAGGCAACAAAAACAAAGGGCCAAGTGACATTCAGAGGCAAACCAATTAGAATCACTCCAGACTTCCCAAACCAAGTCATGAGAGCCAGAAGGGCTTGGAGTAACATATTCCAAACTCTGAAAGAAAACAACTTCCAGCCAAAAATTTCCTATCCAGCAAAACTTTCTATCAAATTAGATGGAGAAATAAGAAGCTTCCATGACAAACAGAAACTGAAGGAATTTATGTCTTCAAAACCAGCGCTAGAGAAAATACTCAAAGAGATTAACTACAAAGAAGAAATAGGTAACACTCACCAGAACCAGAGAAACAAGAGTTTCCATCCAATAGACAACTAAGATTGGTTATCTGTGGAGATTCATTATTTATGTTAGTCTTTTACCTATCTCTAAATGGTATTGTTTGCCTTTATTGTTGTTAATTTTTAGGATTTCTAGTTGGAATATTAATATACCTTCAGATATAGCATTTGGAAATATTTTATCCAATTCTATTAGTAACTTTTAACTCTGTTTACATTGTCTTTGGATATACAATATTTTCTTTTATTTTTTAGGGAGTTTGTATATTCTTCTGTTGCCTGTGCCATTGAAATCATATCCAAGAAATCACTGCCAATTTCAATGTTGTGAGGTTTTATGACCCAGATATTCTCCTAAAAGTTTATAGTCTTAAGATTTATATTTAGGTCTTTTATCTAGTTTGAGTTAATACTTGTATGTGGGATTAGGTAAGGGTCCAATTTTATTCTTTTCCATGTAATTATTATTTTTCAACAATATTTAGTTAAAAGATTATTACTTCCACCACCAAATCTTTGTGGAAACCTTGTCAAAAATAACTTGACAATATAGGGAAGAAGTTAGCTCTAGGCTTGTATTTAACTCCAATGGTCTATATATCTGCCTTTAGAACAGTACTACACTGTTTCAATTATTGTAGCTTTATATGGTTTGAAATCAGAAAATATACATCTTCTAGCTTTGTTTTTGCTTCGAGATTGTATTGGGTATCTAGAGTCCATATTCCATATCAGGATAGATTTTTTTCTGAAAAATAAATATATGATAGTTTCACCTAAAAAAAAAAGTAAAAAATATTCTCTGGTAAGAAAGAAAGCAAAAAGAAATATTGAAATGTTATCTTTAAGACATCAAAAGCTTGGTATCAGACAAGTGAAACTGTTATGTGAGATTATCATTTTTAATTTTGGATAAATTGCTATAATACTAGATGTCAACCACTAAGCCAAGCATGGGAGGGAGGGATGGGGAGAGAATGGGGTGGGGATCGGGTGGGGGCTGACTGGGCGATGTGTGCATGTATGTCTACAAAAGTTTGTATCCCACTATGATGTATGAATACAGTGCACCAATAAAATAAAATTAAAAAAAAAAAAGACTGAATATGCAACTTAGAGAAAGGAAGATTTATTTCCTCACAGTTTTTTTTATTTCTTGTTTTTTTGTTTTTGAGATACAGGGTTCGATCCGTGAAAGGCCATGTCTGCAGAGCTCAAGGCATGGTGGTGGGAACCAGAGAAAGCACACAAAGCTCTCCTTTCACATTGCGGATACTGGAAGCAGAGAACACACAGGGAGGAAGAAAGGATATCGTGTACCCCACCTTAGCAACAGAGCCCTACTTCCAACATTGCTACTTTGTTTCTCCCTCTTCTCCTAGACATTATAGTCACCTCACAATGCAAAATCTATTTAGTTGATCTTTCAGAGTCGTCCTAATCTTAACAGCTCCAGTGTCACTCAAAAGTTCAAAGTTCAAAAGTCTCCTCTGAGACTCAAAGTAAACTCTTCGCTTTTGGCCTATGTAAAAACAAATTGGAAATTACATCCATCCAATGTACAATCACACAAAGTAAACATTTGCACTCCGAAAGGGAGGAATAACACCACAAAAAGAAGAAATAGGACTAAAACAGTATCAAAATTCAGCAGGGCAAGCTGAATTTTATAAATTTAATGCTGCAGCTCCATTTCTGACAGCTGGGGCACATGGTGGTAAGATGTGATCTCTAATTGGCCTTGACAGCCTTGCCTTAATGGCCTGGTTGATCGCAACGGTCAGCAACCTGGATCTATTGTAATGGGCAAGATACTCAGTTTTCTATATTATCTCCATGGATTATAGCTTGTAGCCTTTCTCTGCAACCATTCCACATTTCTGGCATTTCTAAATCACAGGGTTTTCTTGCAACCTTGGCTTCATCCAGATGCATCACAAATTTTCCCAACTGGACTTGTCAGAGATTCCAAACCTGTTAGGTATTGTCTGGCTTCCAGGCCTTCTTTTAAAATCTGGGGGGAAGCCAGGCATGGTGGCACATGCTTGTAATCCCAGTACTTGGGAGGCTGAGACAGGAGGATCGCATGGGTTCAAATCCAGCCTCAGCTACTTAGTGAGGCTCTCAGCAACTTAGTGAGACCCTGTTTCCAAATAAAATATAAAATAGGTCTGAGAATGTAGCCCGGAGGTAAAAGGCCCTTGGATTTCATTCCTAGCACACACACACACAAAAAAAAAATCTGGGGGATGACTTCGTGTCCTCCCCTTTTCCACATATCAAGCATTGCCTTAGTGCTGAGATTGACCACCAGCCAGAAAGGTATTAATGCTCTTTATTCACTGCTGATAGACCCTTTTCAATCACAGCTCTTAGAAACAAATTTTAGAGAGGCCTTAAATAAAACTCACAAAATCAAAAGTAATTTGGCATGGCAAATTACTTCTGTGCAGAAGAATATAAGCACGTTGTGGGGCGGGGGGAGTCTGCTCAGCCTTTTATCCCATAATGTGAAGACCACTATGTCATTCCCCACTGACTGGAATATGGCTTTTACAATCTAATCCAATTGTCCAGTTTTCACTGGGCAGATTTTACCAAAAAAAAAAAAAAAAAAAACAACCAAGAAAACAGTACATCCAGGAGTGCAATAAATACACAAGTGTACAAATGTTAGAAATGGATGCATAGGCTACAGTTACAAAATAGAAACCTGGAAGTTTCTATGTGGTCTTGTAAGTTTGGTAGAAAAGATTGCTTTGCTTTCTTACACAACCATTGGGCCTGCCTCCATCTGTTGCAGTAGGCTTGATCCTCAGAGAACAAGAGACAGATGCCAAAGTAAGATAAAGTAGCTTTCTTTATTCACCAGTGAAGGGCCAGAAAGCAAAGCATGAATCTGAGCTCCAAGCTCAGAACATGCAAGTTCTTTTATACAACTGTTAGCTTAATTTTTAGAAGGAAGAGGTGTGTGAGATTTTTTACCCAGCATAAGAAAGACGCAGAAGCAGAAAAGAAGTTATTTTGTGCACTGTTTCTTTTTTCTCTTGCAGTTTGTGCCTTATCTTGCTGAACTTTGCTGCCTTATCTTGTGGTCTTGCCTCCCTGGAAAGACCCTGCTCAGTTCAACTCAGAGTGGGGCTGTGAAGGCTTTATTTATTCTTCCACCTTTTCCCTAGGCTTGTCTTCAAAGACAGAACCAGGCTCCTGTCTCATATCCAGGACACCACCATCCCCACCTTCATCTGGGCCAATGATGGTCCACTTTTATCGTGGCCACCACTTCCTCCTTCCTTCATTTATTCCTCCATATCTATAATGATATTGCATTATAATCTAACATCATAATGCAGTTCACAGAGGTAGTGACATACACGCACACAACACTCGGTGAGCTTTCAGCTCCCTTCCCACTAGTCCCCTTCCCCTTACAGGATATGGAGACTAACACTTTTGTATATATGGTATTCTCCCATATATACAAAAGGTCATTGGAATTAATTCCTTCATTAATCCTCCTTTTCCATCTCCTTCTCCTAGAGCACCTCCATTATCCAAAATAATTCTGGCATCCCAAGAAAAGTGCAACCTTTAACTTTCTGTGACTGGCTAATCTCATTTAGCATAATGTTCTCCAAGTCCATCCATTTTTCTGCAAATGACATTATTTTGTTCTTCTTTATTGCGGAATAGAATCCCATTGTGTGTATATCTGAAAATTTTGCAAATCCATTCATCTGTTGATGGATACCAAGATTAGTTCCACAACTTGACTATTTTGAATTGTGTGACTATAAACATGGATATGCATATATTACTATGATTTTCTGATTTCAATTGCTTTGGAAAGATAGCCAGAAGTGGTATAGCCAGACCAGATCATATGGTGGATCTAGTCCCAATTTTTTTTTAGAAATCTTCACACTGATAGCCATAGTGGTTGCACTAATTTGCAATCCCACCAACAATGTAGAAAAATTCCTATTTTCCCACATCCTCACCAGCACTTATTGTTTTACTTCTTACTGATTGCCATTCTGATTGGGGTTAGATGGAATTCAATGTAGTTTTGATTTGCATTTCCCTGATTACTAATGATGTTGAACATTTTTTACCTATTTATTGGCCACTTGCAAAGTGTCTTCTTTTGTAAAATGTTTCTTTAGCTCTCTTGACTGGCATTGAGTCTTTGAAGAACATTTTTATGTACTTTTAGCATGTAATTTTTAGCATTGAGTCTTTGAAGTACATTGTATATTATAGATATTAGTCTTTTATCAGATGGATAGCTGGAAAAATTTTCCCCCATCCTGTAGGCTCTCTCTTTAGACACTTAATGGTTTCCTTTGAGGAGCAGAAGCTTTTTGGTTTAATGCAATCCCATTTATTATGTTTTGATATCCTGAGCTTTGGGTTTTTTTTTTTTTTTTTAGGAAGTTTCTACCTGTGCCTATATATTGGAGTGTTGAACCTATGTCCTCCTCTAGTAACTTCAAAATGTCTAGTCTAATTTCAGGTCTGTGATCCATCTCAAGTTGACTCTTGAGTAGGGTGAGAGGTAAGAATTTAATTCCATTTTTCTAAAAATGGATAACAAGTTTTCCCAATGCCATTTGTTGAAAAGGTTTTTTCTCCAATGTATATGTTTAGCACCTTTGTTGAAAATCAATTGGTTATAAGTGTGTGAATTTGTTTCTGTATCTTCGATACTGTTCCATTAGTCTATGTAACTGTTTTTGTGCTAATATCATGCTGTTTCTATTATTATAGGTCTAAACTCTGCCGTCAGAAATTGTGATCCTCCTGCATGGTTCTTATTGCTGAGAATTGCTTTGGCTGTTCTGGGTCTCTTGTTCCTTCATATAATATTTATGAATGATTTTTCTAGTTCTATAAAGAATAACATTAATATTTTAGTAGAGGTTGCAGTAACTCTTTACATCACTTTTGGTAGAATGACCATTTTAATTTTTAGTCTGTCT